>NC_020494.1:15300207-15330060 GCF_000184155.1 Fragaria vesca subsp. vesca | reverse complement strand
ATGTAGTATGTAGGTGTTAGTTGGTGATTGTGTGTGTTTTCGATGTTGTGTAGGTCAAGACTATTTTTCTTCCAACTGAGAAGTCTCTGACGAATGAGGCTTGTGCTCCGCTGATTGCTACCCTTCCATTAGAGGTGTGTGTTTCATAATGCTCTATTAGTGAATGTGGACTGTTTGAGTGTCAAGGCCAAACCAAATCACTGGACTACTTCAAATTTGATCTTTTGCAATTTTTTTTAATTAAGATATTGTAGCATGTCGATTTCTAATAGAGTAAAGCACTGAACTCGTGTGTTTTTATGATGGTTAGCGTATTTTCCCCATATATTGTCTGAATCAAGCTTTTTGGTTGTAATGAAGACATCTGCCTAACATATGCTCTGATGTTACAGGTCAAGGAGAAAATTGGAGATTTCATAAAAGGCGTATTTGCTGTATTTCAGGGTAAGCGATGTCTAAGGATAGAAAATTAGTCGCTTTGATTGAATGCCATAGTATGATTGTTTCAGGATATTCCACTGGCACTCTAAAATTTTTTGATATTTTATTTTCCTCTGCAGATTTGGATTTTACCTTCCTAGAAATGAACCCGTTTACCTTGGTCAACGGGGAACCTTTTCCATTAGATATGAGGGGGGAGCTAGATGACACTGCGGCTTTCAAGAACTTTAACAAGTATTCTTCTGTTGTAGATTCTAAAATCAGTTATCTCTACCTGTTTGTTACTATTCTTCTAGTTACTATGCTTCATATTTTGACTTTTCTTCTTACATTTATGTGTAATGTTATTCAGATGGGGTAATGTGGAGTTTCCATTGCCTTTTGGCAGAGTTTTAAGTCCAACAGAATCATTTATTCATACTTTGGATGAAAAGGTGCAAGTTTATGTCTTTGCATGGGAAGTTTTGCTGCATCAGATATTTATGATCTAGTTCAATTTTATAGTAAGCATTATGTATTACTAATGTTAGTCAAAAATATATGTGGCAGACTAGTGCGTCCTTAAAATTCACAGTTCTGAACCCAAAAGGACGCATCTGGACCATGGTAGCCGGAGGTGGTGCAAGCGTTATTTATGCTGATACCGTGAGTAGCTTCTTATGCTTTAGACTGATTTCTGAATGAAATTGTGAACTCATGGCTCTTTCTTACATCTTTTATGTGAATATTGTGTTGTGCTTATCTTGTTGTGCTAACCTAATATTCTGGTTTTATATCTTATTAGGTTGGAGATTTGGGTTATGCATCAGAACTTGGAAACTATGCAGAGTACAGTGGAGCTCCAAATGAAGAAGAGGTGTTGCAATATGCAAGAGTTGTGATTGATGTAAGAAGCTCTTGATGAGTTGCAACCATTACAGGAATCATGTCACATATTTGCTAACTGGCAATTTAATTCTCCTATATTGTAGTGTGCAACAGCGAATCCAGATGGTCGTAAAAGAGCTCTTCTTATTGGAGGTGGTATAGCCAATTTCACTGATGTTGCTGCTACATTTAATGGAATAATTAGAGCACTGAGGGAGAAGGTAATGCCACATTTATATATCAGAAATTCATTTTGTTGGTTTCATTCTGGTTGGTATGGTAGCTCAGTTAATTTCTTTTTCTGACATCAAAGGAATCCAAGCTCAAAGCGTCAAGAATGCATATGTATGTAAGAAGGGGTGGTCCAAATTATCAAACTGGTTTGGCAAGGATGCGTGCATTGGGAGATGAACTTGGAGTTCCTCTTGAGGTATGCGATGGAATTCTGGTTTCAGCTTATGATATCACTTCTAAAATTCATTTGGTGAAGTAATGATAATCTACTGGCTCTCAAGTTCAAGAATGATATTGTTTCTTACCGGACTTTTCTTTTTCCTGAATGCAGGTTTATGGGCCTGAGGCAACTATGACGGGAATTTGCAAGGACGCAATTGATTGCATCATGAGTGAATCATAAGAAGTTTCTTTTGTGAATCTTTGTATAACAATTGTGTATTGTGATTTGGGAAAAACAAAAATTGTGCATTCTGAGTTTGTCTTGGGAAGATGGGATTGCAAGTGAAACTCAACTTTCCAAAGACATGCATTTCACAGGTTTCCTTCTGCTACTTGCGTTATTTGAGGAGCAAAAGACTCGGAAAATGGCGGAAAGCGGTCAATTACCATGTTTTTACTGTCTCGTTTGAGTCAATGATACCCCCTCTAGCAGATCATGAAATGCGAATAATTACTGCTACTTGTGTTGGTTAAAGATCCGATATATTATTGGAAGCTGCTGGGTTGACTCTTACTGTAATAATTTCAAGCTTGTGGTTTTGGAAGGTCTTTCGTGTTATTATTTGGTTCTAAACTTTCGTTCTAAGATGAAAAGCATTTTTCTAAATGACTGAAAGCTGATTTGATGTATGTCACGAGCAATGCGACCAGTATTATTAGATCTTTTCTATAAAAAAAATTGAAAAATGAAACTAGAGCTGAATATGGATGATCGTCTATATAGTTCTTTTTCTTTCACTAAAATGTAGAATTTATTGAATAATAAGGCCAGAATGACGCATTACATTGTAGCTTAACTGCAGTCAAATTTGGTTGTGCTCTAGTTTTAACCAATGTAGTTGCCTCCCATATAGTTGTGGACGCCTGGGATCACATGTATTATATTGAAGTCTAGCCATAAAAAAATAATTATAGTAGTAGCAAACAATCAAGTCAAAATAATATGTCCAAATTAGTCATTCCACAACAAAAAGCACAAGTCAGTTTTCAGTTTACCAAACACGTTCACTCTGCTTTTGCAACTCACAACACTTATAAAAAGCCAGTTTACCAAACACTCAGCTACTTTGCTTTCTAGCAACTTATTCTCAAGAATAAGTAAAAGCCAGCTGCACCAAACGCAGCCAAAGTCTCTAGAGATGGGATATTGTACCATTACACCGATGTAACGTCGATTTATTCAATTATTTTACACTCGTCCAAAAATCATTGAAGAATACAAGATCTCATTGCAGCTGATAATGAATCAAAAAATATACAAACATGTTGCAGCTTGGAAGCATTTCTACTAGACTTTATTGTGGTTGGTGAAATTCATGTATTCTTGTTGTGGTCTTCATCATAGTTGAATGGCAGTGGCACTGACTTGAACGCCCTGTACTTGCCAACATTGTTCAAATGTTCATTCTCCAACCTGAAGAAATTCCACATACCTCGACGGATTATCTCCAAGCTGGCCACAACTGCTATCATTGTTTGTCTATGCATGAAAGAAACATTGAAATCTAAAACTGTCTGCAACCAAGCAAACCTCAGCAACACATTCAACACCTGCATTTCCCTTAACCAGTTAGAAAATGTTATGGTAACTCTTAACAATGGAAGTGTCAATGCAAAACTCACCATAGCTCCAAAGTATACACTTGTGTAAGGGACTAGGAGTTTGTCTCTCAGCCAGCGATTCTTCGAATTGCGTTGCAGAAGCCCCCAGTCTATAACAAGATCCCAATATGTTCCAGACACTGCTGCAATGACTGAAAATACCCCGGCAAGAATTTTCCATTTCACATCCTTATTAAGACTGTAAGCTGTCCTCATGGTAACAGCAACTATTGTGAAGAAGTACTTGAGCCCATTGTAACCTTGGTGTGCATCCTTCTCTTCAAACAGGCGTCGGAGGCACTAAAAACATTAATGAAATCATAAACATTACTAAGTGACTGAAGGCTGGAAATGAAGCTCTGGATGCTTTGTCAACCTAAAAAGCTTAAACCGTTAGGGAACGAGAATGGGATGTACCTGAAGAAGGCGAGACCAATATGGAATACAGGCAACGATAAAACTGAAAGTGTTGAAAACATCGCTTGATCTACAACTAGTTTCTCTGTGTTTATAGTCTCCCCAACCATAGTAGCAAATATAGAACTGCAAGCTTCTAATGGCTTGCACCTACATTATCATTAAAATCAATTCAGGAATCAGCTTTTGATTCAAAGAGTGAGAAGTGAAGGAAGAAAAAAGATATCACTGAAATGTCAGACTAGGACGAGATCGGTTGCATTTCACTAACCTGGCTAGTGAACTGATCAGCCAAGAGAAAATCTGGCAGTGTGACCTGTAAAACCAACCAAATTATTTTAACACCAGCGACCAGATTAAGTTATGTTATCACTTTGAACATTAAAATAAGGTGTCTGAAGATGGGTTTTACCTTATATAGAGGAGCACAGATACAATGAAATAGACAAACAAGGAAGAAATAGCGACTTGAGCGATAGATGATGTTGAATGGGCATAGTAATATCACAATTACAGACTGCACATTAAGAATTTAGTTTAGTTTAGACGTCTAGCTAGAGGTATGATGACAGCTGAGATTAAAATTTAAATGATCTTACCAAAACCAAGAAGAGAGGGAGAAGTTCAGTGAATTGTTTGTAGTCTTTGGTTTTGGGGTCCATTTCCATGTCAAGATTTGAGAGAACAGCAGCTAGTGCAAGCACTGTCAGACCAAAACTAACAAGGAGAACCTCTCTGTACCCCAACTCAGTTCCTTGCTTGAAACCAAATATGAAAGAGTAATTGACTCTGTAGCGTCTCCAGAAGTATATGTTTCCAGCATACATAAGCATGTGTAGAACAACTAATCCGAACAAGCTGCATTTGGAAGTTTAACATGTCAATGAAATGAAGAAGAACTATCCATATTATTTAAAAGGTGTACAGATGAAATTGATGCAAAACAAACTCTTAGTTTCATTACCTGTATAGAGGAAGTAAGGTATCCATGTACTTGGTCCTCCCTGACTCGTGCATAAGATCGCGAGCGCGTACAATCAAAATCAGAGCTAATATGAGAGCAACTGTGCAGCCAGCAAAACAACCTAAAGGTTTTCCATTAAACAGATTCAGATCAGAGTCTAAGAAACTTTAACTCTATATGTACTGATTTGATTAGTTACAGGTCTTACCCATGAGAAATGTTATCCTATGTCTTTCTATCCTTCGCTTCGGCCTTAAGACTGCCATCCCTTTCCGGCGATTTGAGTTTGAGAAATGCTTGATGAATGTACTTTCAACCCTCTCTATAAGCTTGGTAACCTGTACGTAGTATCACAAAATTTCATATGAGACTGGAAAGCACACTATGCCAAAAAGAAGAAACCAAGGCATTTGGACAAAACAACATGGTTACAAATACACAATCTTTCATCATTTTTTTTTTTTTTGTTGTTGAATAAAACACAATCTTTCATCATTTATCAATATAGATATAGGAGAAAACTGTTCTAACCTCATCAGAGCTGCCAAGGTAGGAGTTATCTACCATCTTCATGTAGGATTTTGATGTATTTCTTGAAGTGACCTGAAAAATTGATGAGGTATGACCGGATGAGTACAAAGTATTACAAGCCTCTAATCTCTCAATTTTAAAAATTTATCCCCTGAGTTTTTTAGTTTTCATCAACCGGCTAGTTTGCTAAGATTTGTCAAATTTGGATGTTAATTTTTTACTTTAGCTAAAACAGTCATTTCACAAAAACTCACTTTATGGCCTCTTTGCTAAGATTTCATGTCAGCATCTGACATCTAAATTCTACAAAATCTTAGCAAATTGTCACGGTTGATGAAAATTGAAAAAAATTAGGAAGTCAATTTTTTAAATTGAGAAAACAGAAAACAGGGAATGAAACAAACTTACTTCTAAATTTTTCTTTAGGTGGTTGGGGGGGTGGGGGTGGGGCTGGGGCTGGGTTTGTAAGATGAATTAGATCCTATATTCTATGATGGTGCAATGACAATAGATGGACAATAGAAAGACGTAGATAGCAAGATTTCTTTTGCCCTAGTGTTAGATTGAATTTAGTTACTTGATTTCTAAATTACTAGGTGCATGTACACAATTTGAGATCCTATGCATCTAATTTACTGTTTTTGAGGGAGTTAGGTAACGAGGTTTTTACTTCTTTTGTTGCAAGTTCTCTATGAGCCTATTTGTAAACAGTGAAGATAACGGTCATGATGCTTATAGCCTTTGCTTAATAGACTTGGGTGGAGGATGACATATGGTGACGTTCATTCTAACCGTTGTTTAAGCAAAAAATAAAATAAAATTCGGTTGGTTAATTTACTCAAAAAAGAAAAGTTCTATGTATTGACAAGGGATTGGAAATACCTTGTCATACTTCTTCATGATTTTCGAAAATGCCAATGAATTCAAGAATCTGTTTCATTCATCAAAAATCATAGTTAGCTACCAGCAGTTACCTTAAATGAGGAAAACTAATCAACCATATACAACCATTACTCTTTATCTTACCCAAAGCTCTTTAGAAGCCTAAGTTTATGGTAAAATATGACGAAAGCCCTCTTAAGTTGTTTTTCAACTTTATTGAGATTTCCCCTGCTGAATTTGAGATCAGTCTGCTGAGGCACATTGAGGAAGCCTTTAATCGTCGAACGTGGAGTCTCAACAGTTTGATTCATAGTCACACGATTTAGTACATCTAGTGGCGCAGGTCTAGGCCGTCTAATTTTCTCTGGCTTCTCTACCTTAACCATTTCATCAACATGTAATTCTTCTTTCTCTTTATCATCATCGCCGGAATATTGTTCCCCTTGACTGCTTGATTCATCTTCTACGATCACATTCGTAGCCATAGATGCACGTCCTGAAATGAAATGAAAATATTAAAACGCATTATATGTGTACCATATAATTTTTGTCTTATTAGAACATGTTAAATTATTTCGCTCCTTAGCTACATTATAACTCTTTAACTATTTTAGAAAGTGTGTAGTTTTTTATCAGTTTTAGCAGCTACACCAAACTCTAAGTGAATCTCTAACTGAATTTTTACATATTTTGCTCCTAAATATAGAGAGATAGAGAGATGAGACTCTCTAAAATTTATCTTAATTAAAAACATTCATTTTAAGTTATTATAAATACTTTTAAACTACTTTTTCTCAATTTAATATAAATTAAATTATAACCAAAGTAGAGAGAATTAATGTATTTTAAAGTGACTATCCAAAATTTGACAGAAAAAAAGCTATTATTGCTAAAGATGTTCTTAGCAAATTCTCTCTCAAGCGAAATAACCATATATATATATATATATATATTGTGATTAATTTAGTGCTATACCTCTTACTCCGGCTCCCCTAGGAGTTGAAGCAGCCAACTGAGCTGTGGAATCTGCAACATCTGAAGCAAGACGAGTCATCTCGCCGGACCAATCAAACAGCTTCTCATGATAAGGATGCTCCACCTTTATCCGAAAAGCGATCAAAGCATCCATTTGCTTATTGAGCACAGCAGCTTCTTTCATGACCTCTTCAACTTTCCCCCTGTAAAACTTATCAACTTTGTTGAACTCATCATCAGCCCTCTTGAAATACTCCAACTCCTTAACCCCGCCTTCCTCGGCAACCATTAAGAAAGTGGTCTGGTAACTCTGGTGACTAGACCCTTCTGATGGTCTTACATGGTGTACGAGGATGGCTTGGTTTTCGATGTCCCCCGGACTAGAGCTAATGGGTTCTTGATGGTGCCGGCTTCTGGTCAGACCACTGAAGGCTCTGTACAATGTGAGCTTCCGCTTTATGTGGTGGGGCGGCGGTGTGGTGGAAGTCGATGTTGTAGTAGGCTTGTTTCTTTGCTTGGAGTGTTGAATGTCTTTAATGAGCGATTTTAGGTAGCTGTAGTTCATGTATGCTTCTTGCCATTCTGGCACTATTTGTGCTGCAAATTCCTTCCCAAACTTCATTTTGGGGTGCAGAGACCAACTGAAGCAATAACACAACTAACGCTCTAATAAATCAGAAATGAAGTGAAAACCCAAATCAGAAATGACAATGAGGTTGAAGTACGGTCTATATACGATGCATGGCAGCATGGCAGCATAGGCTTCTTCTTTCTGGATGAACAGTTGTGCGGAAAATTCAAATTGTTTAATACGTCTGTAAGATTTTTTTTTACCTTAAACAAATTGTTGAATTGTCAAGAAGGAGAAGTTTCAGCGGTGAGCTATGATCGAATGAGAACTTGACTGGCTTGACTGATGTTTTTCGTTGAGAGAAATATAATAAACTGATAGAGATGGTGAACACGTACAATGTGACATGCTACCCGTGGAAGAAGCAGGCACTGGAAAACATTATCCATGGGACTTTGAGAGTTGCAGTACGTTACGTACCTATAGCTTGCCAATAAGTACGGTAGCAAAATGATAATTAGTCCTAAGAGCATCTCCAACAGTTTTCCTAAAATTTTTCTAAAATGGGGAAGCAAAAGCTAAAATCTCCAAAAAAATTATGATCAAAATTCAGCAGCTTCTCCATTTTGGAGATTTCAGCATTTAATACAACAATAAAATATAATATATCATCATTAATTATAACAAAAAAAACATTATATATTTCATTGTAACAATAAACTACCCAATAAAATATTTTATTGTTGTCTTAAATTCGTTGGAGCACGTGAAAAATTTAATTTTGGGGAAGGAAGACTTTGCTGCAAATTTAGGGAATGAATGCTTTTTTTCTTCTTCATCCTCATTTTGAGGAATGTGATGGGGAAACTGTTGGACCTAAAAATAGCTCTATATTCCCCAAAATTGAGAATTTTAAGAAAATAGAGAAACTGTTAGAGATGCTCTAAGTCTGTGATTAGCGATATAATTAATTACTAAGAACAGTCAACGTACACAGTTAATTGACTAAAGAATCCGTATGTTAAATTTCTAAAAAAGAAGCTAGATTATCATGACCAGGTTGATCGTTAGGTGTTTGAGTGTTTCTTAGTTTCTTCATCTTGAACTGAATCGATCAATTAACTTTTTGGCAGAGTTTTAAGTCCAACAGAATCGTTCATTCATATTTTGGATGGAAAGGTGCGCGTGCAAAGTTTGATATGTCTTTGCATGAGAAGGTTTGCTGCATCAAATATTTATAATATAGTTCTAAGCAATATGTGTTACTTATGTTACTCGAAAAGGTTTTTTTAAAGCAACTCCAGCAATAGACTTAAATTTATTATTAAATTTATTAACATTTAGATTTCAAATAACAATTTTTAAACTTTTGCTCCAGCAGTACTGTTAAGTTGTAAACATTAGCTAAGTTTTAGTTAATTATGTCCCCAATATTGATAAATTTATCAATTTTTCTATCAATTCCTAAATTTATTAATTATTTAAGCATTCTGCTGGAGTACGTTTTTAGCTTAAAAATTAATAAATTTTATTTTTTTAATTTTTAGCTGTTACCCTACCTTTTACGGTTTTACTTTAGTGTCAATTTGCTACCCTAACTTTTATTTCAACCAATTTGCTACCCTAACTTTTCATAATTAGCCAAATTTGCCACTCTAACTATTATTTCTACCAATTTGCTCCCTTATATTTTCAAAATTAGCCAACTTACTACATTTTTGTCATTTTATTTTGTTAATTTCTTCTATAACAAATTTGACAGAAAGGTAGCAAATTGACAAATTTAATAGTTAGGGTAGCAAATTGGCTAATTATAAAAAGCTAGGGTAACAAATTGGCTGAAATAAAAGCTAGGGTAGCAAATTAACACTAATGTGAAAGTTAGGGTAGCAAATTGACAATTATGCCTAGTCGAAAATATATATCGTAGACAAGTGCGTCCTTTAAATTTCACAGTTCTAATCGATCTGTACCGTGGTGGCCGGAGGTGTATGATACCGTAAGTAGCTTGTTATGCATGCTTTAGACTGATTTGTGAATGAAAGTGTGAACTCATGGCTGTTTCTTACTTCTTTTATATGAATACTGCATTGTGCATTTGTGCCTATCTTGTTGTGCTAACCTAATATTCTGGTTTTGTATCTAAATAGGTTGGAGATTTGGGTTATGGATCAGAACTTGGAAACTATGTAGAGAATAGCGGATGATGTAAGAAGAGCAGTGATTGATGTAAGAGGCTAGGTGTTGCAATATATGCAAGAGTAGTTTGATGTAAGAAGTTCTCGATGAGTCTTTCAAATTGGTGAGTTGCAACAATTATATGACTTACGTCACATATTTGCAAACTGGCAATTTGATTCTCCTATATTGCAGTGTGCAACAGCGAATCCAGAGGGTCGTAAAAGAGCTTTTTTTTGGAGGTGGTATAGCATTGAGTGGAATTATTAGAGCACTGAAGGAGAAGGTAATGCCGTATCAGAGGCTCATTTTGTTGGTTTCATTCTGGTCAGTATGCTTAGAGCTCAGTTCATCTCTTTCTCTGACATCAAAGTAATCCAAGCTCAAAGCGTCAAGAATGCATATTTATGTAAGAAGCTCATACTTACGTATTGGATACGATCGGATACGCGCCACGTGCTACGTAGAGATTACTAAACTTGTTGTGGTACAATTTACAAGACTGTAACTAACAAGTGTGTAGTAAAACTGAGTCTCACACCTATCGATCAAAGCCTTGTTCAAACCCGTTGAAACCAGAGAGACAATGGAAAGAACAAAATCAAGAAACCCAAAATTGAAATCTTGAAAATCCGAACAACCTCACAAAATGGCCCACCAAATGTGCTTCGACTGCCTCCAGCGCCGGGTTGAGTCCGAGTTCTCCGGCAAACTCGCCTTCATCCACGCTCTCTCCGATTCCGCTTTCCCCTTCGGCTCAAACGCCGTCGTTCAGGTCCAAGTTCCTTCCTTTATCCCTCTCTCTCATCAAAGTTGAATCCTTTTTTGGTTTTTCAGTGCTTAAATTCACTTGGGTCTTGTCTTTTGCAGTTGTCTGCTTCAAATGGAGAAGCTGCTGCTTCAGCTCCTCAGTTCTTGCTCAAGTATCTACCAAGTGATGACCAGGATTGCCTGACCAAATTTGTGTATGACCCTCTTACATTTTTCAGCTTTCTCATTTTAACTGTTCAGTTTTAGAATACTAATGTTTAAGATGATAATAGTACTACATTTTGTTTGTGCATAGTTGTGAATGAAAATATATGTCTAGTATTAGATGTTTGAGGAATTGAGGATGAGAGAACCTATTCGGATTTTTTCGTTTTCTTTTCAGTAATGAGTATAGCCTGGATGATGGTGATGTGAGTCGAGATGAGGAAGATGTCGGTTTATCAAATGGTGGCAAAGCATTGCCGCAGAGTTCAAAGTGTGATCATTCGAGTAGGTTTTCTTGCTCGAGGGTGATCAGTGCGTTGGCACCGGTTACTGAAGTTGGCTTTTCTTCAGATTCTATTGAGGAGCTTGCTTCCAGCTTTTTGTCCGGGTCTATGGAAGATCACATATTGAATTCGCTTAGTCTCTTGATTGAGGGGAAAGCTTCGGGAAGAGATAGTGTCAACTTTCTTAATTTACTTGGGGTACCATCGTTTGATGAGAATCCGTTTCCTGGCTCCTTGAGGCATCCGAATATAGCTCCCATACTTGGGATGGTTAAGACATCTGGTTATGTTGATGTAGTTCTTCCTAAAGCTCCATATACCTTGGAAAACATTCTCCATTATAGCCCTGATGCGCTAAAGTCTGATTGGCATATAAGGTTTCTAGTATATCAGTTACTCTCAGCTCTAGCTTATATTCATGGTTTAGGGGCTGCTCATGGAAACATATGTCCTTCCAGTGTAATGCTTACTGAGTCATGCTGGTCTTGGCTGTGTGTATGTGATAAGCCTGGGGTAGGATTTAATTCAAGTTCAAGAGGTAATGGGTGTACAATTACTGAGCCCGAAAAGGTAGGTTGTTCTTTACCAGGTTGTCCCTCTCAAGGTCTTTATGCTGATTTAAAGCTTTCCTCATCTATAGACTGGCAACGGGACTTTAATCAGTGGTGGAGGGGAGAGATTAGTAATTTTGAATATCTACTCATCTTGAATAGATTAGCTGGGAGAAGGTGGGGCGATCACACATTTCATACAGTGATGCCATGGGTTATAGATTTTAGTACCAAACCTGATGAGAATTCTGACACAGGGTGGCGGGATTTGAGTAAGAGTAAATGGAGGTTGGCTAAAGGTGATGAACAGTTGGACTTCACCTATTCAACATCGGAGTTCCCACATCATGTTTCTGATGAATGTCTTTCTGAATTGGCTGTCTGCAGCTATAAAGCAAGGAGGTTGCCTTTGAGTGTTCTACGTATGGCTGTGCGCTCAGTCTATGAACCTAATGAATATCCTTCTACAATGCAAAGACTCTATCAATGGACCCCTGATGAGTGCATTCCAGAGTTTTACTGCGATCCCCAAGTTTTCAGTTCACTTCATGCTGGTATGACTGACTTGGCTGTACCTTCATGGGCAGGTGGTCCTGAGGAATTCATCAAATTGCATTGTGAAGCATTAGAAAGCGATCGCGTCTCATGCCAACTTCATCACTGGATTGATATCACCTTTGGTTACAAAATGTCTGGTCAGGCAGCTGTTGCAGCAAAGAATGTAATGCTCCCTTCTTCAGAGTCCATGATGCCGAGGTCAGCAGGACGCCGTCAGCTTTTTACTGAACCTCATCCTATGCGTCGAGGTGCAATACGGAAGCCGGGTGATAGCACCAATGAGTCAGCTTCGTATCTAGGAAAAATTAATGAATTAAGGAGCGAAAGTTCTGTCCTCTCTGACACGGCTTATTTGCAAGTATTAGAAGATGCATCAGCCTTTTGCGAACATGCTATGGAATTGAGTGCCCTCTATGGGTACCATCTTGAATCTGGCAAGTACATTGCTCCTGTAGAAGAACAATCAAGTGAGAATGTTAAGAAAATTATACCTCAATCATCTGACACTAAGGAACACCAGCAGTTGCCATTACAAATTGATACAAATTATCTTCTTGAGCATATTAAGGTGGAGGATGAGGGCTCCACAGGATATCAAGAGCTATTGCTTTGGAGGCATAAATCATCTTGTTCGAAGACATTTTCTGAAGATGTTGCAAGGGACATATTTTCTATTGGTTGTCTCTTAGCAGAACTTCACTTGAGGAGGCCACTTTTCAATCCAGCGTCATTGTCCATGTACTTGGACAGCGGTCTCTTACCTGGACCAGTGCATGAACTTCCTCCTCACACCAAATTACTAGTTGAAGCATGCATTCAAAAGGATTGCATGAGGTATTAGTTCTCATTTGTCAAATATGATACAATATATTACTTAGACTTGTGAATACAAATATATCGAGCGCTTACTCTATTTGTCTGTGGTTATATTAGGAGGCCATCAGCCAAGTCTCTTTTGGAATCACCTTACTTTCCTTCTACAGTCAAGGCATCCTACTTGTTTCTTGCCCCACTCCATCTTCGGGCTAAAGATGGATCCTGCCTCCATTATGCTGCAAACTTTGCGAAGCAAGGAGTCCTCAAGGCAATGGGAATGTTTGCAGCTGAAATGTGTGCTCCTTTCTGCTTATCGCTTGTGGTGACTCCTTTGTCAGATACTGAAGCAGAATGGGCTTATACACTCTTAAAAGAATTTATTAAAAGTTTGACACCTAAAGCAGTAAAGACAATAGTCTTGCCTGCCATCCAGAGAATTTTACAGGCTAGTTTTTTAGCTTTATTTTGTTCACCTTTATGGAATTTTCTTTTGAACTTATTACTTATGGAGGTCTTTGTTTCAGACTACAGGTTATTCACATCTAAAGGTTTCTATCCTGCAAGACTCATTTGTTCAAGAGATATGGAATCGAGTTGGCAAACAAGCATTTCTCAAAACCGTACATCCTCTTGTAATATTGAACTTGAATGCTGCTGCTCATAAGAGTTCAGCTGCTGCTGCTTCCGTGCTGCTGCTTGGCTCAAGTGAAGAGCTTGGTATACCTATTACTATTCATCAGGTTAAACCTCATCCCAGAATTCGTTTGTTGTGAGTTGTGACTTGATAGAATAAACATTAAAATTTTCCATGTGTCTGTCTTAACACAGACAAACAAACACTGGAGAAATGTATTACTGTGATTATTATGCTAACCATCTTTCTTTCCCCAGACAATCCTGCCATTGATCCAATGCTTTGGGAAAGGTCTAAGTACTGATGGACTTGATGTGCTGGTTCGAATTGGTATGCTTGTTCCTTATAATCTGATACGATGTTTCCTGGAATTCATGTTCTTTTAAGCAGTTTATGTTTTCAAAATCCAGGTGGTCTGTTAGGGGAAAGCTTCATTGTCAGACAGATGCTACCGTTGCTAAAACATGTAATTCGTTCGTGCATTGACATTTCACGTATGAATAAGCCTGAGCCTGTCCACAGCTGGACCGCTTTCGCTCTTATTGATTCTTTAATGACAATAGATGGCCTGGTTGCATTCTTACCAAGGGAGGTGGTTGTAAAGGAGCTAATTGAAGTATGGATTTTGATTCTCATATAAATTTAATTTCAAAACATAGGGGGTATTTCTCTGAAATAATAGAAGCTTGTATGATGCAGGATAAAAGATGCCTGCATGTTCCGGTTCTTATGCAGACAAGTTTTGAACATAGAGTGGTTCAGGTGATGCACGGGCATGCAAACACAGTTATTTCTAAACATAACCGCTTCCCAAGTTACCCTCCATGCATCACATATTAGCCAGTTTGTTTTGATTTCCAATTATGCTAAAAGGTCTCTGTGTTTTAGGTTGCTGCCACAACCCTAATGGCTGTTTGTCAGCGTATAGGACCAGATATGACGGCATTACATGTTTTGCCACAAC
This sequence comes from Fragaria vesca subsp. vesca, assembly GCF_000184155.1. Taxonomy (NCBI): domain Eukaryota; kingdom Viridiplantae; phylum Streptophyta; class Magnoliopsida; order Rosales; family Rosaceae; genus Fragaria; species Fragaria vesca. The sequence continues at coordinate 15,315,394 of NC_020494.1, read as the reverse complement.
TAAAGGAGCTATTTGATGAGCTTGCTTTCTCACCAGAAACTGCTAATGCATCTACTTCCCCTGGCAGAAAGTCAAAGATTTTAAAGCTAAAGGATGGGGTTGTGATTGAAAGTCGTATGGACCTTGCGTGAGTGCTTTTCACCATTCATGGCACATTGTTAATTACAAACACTGGAATTTAAGTTGTACATGTTGTCTTCCTTAAATATATGTTGAACTTCCTAGGATGTCGACAGGTTGCTTCTGTATCCTCCTTTTGCGTCCCTTCTTGGGATAGAGAAGCTTCGGCAGTGTTGTGCAACATGGTTATTACTTGAGCGATATCTTTTACGATTTCATAATTGGAAGGTACTCTAGGATTATGCTCGTAACTATAATGTTTGGTATTGATGGTTTTTCTTTCACATGTATTCTCTCTCGCTTCCCTCTCAACTCCCTCCCAGCAGACGCAGATACACCTACACATACACATACACATACACAGACATATAAGCACCCAACACAATACCCTCATCTTTTGCACTTCATATTCTGAACCTGTCATGATTCAGTGGGAACACACAGGAGAATTGTCTCGAAGTGGTTCAGACACTATACTCAATAACAGAGCATACAGAAAGGGGCTCAACTCCTGAATACAGTCCTGCTAAGCTGTTGCTAAATGGGGTTGGATGGTCAATTCCGCAATCGCAAGGAACTAGAGGAGCCAAAAACTTGATGCCTCAGAAAAGGTCTGACGCAGTGCATCAGAGTCCAACCGAAATGCATGCAGCAACAGCATCAAATTATAAATATGAGCCCTGGTTTTGGTTCCCTAGTCCTGCTGCTAGCTGGGATGGGCCTGATTTTCTTGGGCGTGGTGGAGGTGTGAAAGATGAACATCCATGGAAGATCAGAGCATCTGTGATACACTCCGTCCGTGCGCATCCTGGAGCCTTAAGATATTTAGCCGTCTGCCCAGATGAATCCACGGTTTTTACTGCAGGGATTGGTGCAGGCTTCAGAGGAACTGTTCAGAAATGGGAGCTGAGTAGAATTAATTGTGTATCTGGATACTACGGCCATGAAGAGGTTTACTTATCCTAAGATTTTTTTACTTTGTTGGTTTTTTTATTTTTATTTATTTTTATTTTTTAATAATAATTATTGCTGTTGCACTTCATTTGAAAATTTTTGTACGTATAATTACTAGTATTCAGATTGAAAATTGTGTTTCTTTACGTGAAACTTTCAGGTTCTGAAGTACATGATTCAGATCTGGATTAGTTTAAGGCTTTGAATACTTAGGGTTATTCTCATGTCTATTATTTGTTTTTTGTGACTATTAGGTTGTGAACGACATTTGCGTCTTGTCGTCTAGTGGGAGAGTTGCATCCTGTGACGGAACAATACATGTCTGGAATAGCCGAACAGGGAAATTAATTTCAGTATTTTCTGAACCATCAGTGGATTCTGCACATATTGCAAGCCTCCCATCTTCTTCCTCTAGGGCTAATGTTGACCACAGTAATATGCTCAGTCCCAATACAATGTCCAGTGGAATATTGACTGGTGCATTTGATGGGAGCCTGTATACCTGTATGCATCAGACTGAGTTTGGTGAAACACTTGTTGCTGGCACTGGAAATGGTTCTTTGAGGTAGATACATAGTTTTGCTCGGTTATCCCATTACAAGCTGATGTAAATGAGAAAATGTTTGATACAGTTTGCCTTTCTAATGTTTTCCTGAATTATACAGGTTCATTGATGTTGTCGGAGGACAAAAGCTGCATCTTTGGAGGGGGGATTATCTGGAGTCAGGCTTTCCTTCTATTGTTTCTACCATATGCTCTTGTGGGTCTGACAAAATGCAACCAGATGGAGCTTCTTCACCATCTTGGATTGCAGCTGGAATGAGTTCTGGCCATTGTAGGTTATTTGATGCAAGGAGTGGAAATGTTATTTCCTCTTGGCGGGCTCATGATGGATATATTACAAAGGTATATCAAAAACGCTAGAGATTAACTTTGCTTCCGCTTTGAAGTACTCAGATACTGATATAACATATATTTGTGTAGTTGGCTGCACCGGAAGACCATTTGGTTTTGTCCAGCTCTCTTGACAAGACTCTAAGGATTTGGGACTTGAGGAGGTATCTGCAGAATTTTCTTTACAATAATAGCTTATTTGTTGATATGACATTTTGATCGTACTGTCCTATTATCTGTCATCCCAGAAATGCTATTGCGTAATCACGCTCTCATTAAACTTATGAATGCCTTGTGCAGGAATGTGCCATCTCAGCCCACAATTCTTAGAGGTCATACTGATGGTATATCTGCTTTCTCTGTATGGGGCCAAGATATTATTTCAATTGCCAGAAACAAAATTGGACTCTCTTCTTTATCTATATCCCCTGATGATGTAAACAACAGCAAACTCATCACCATTTATTTTCAAATATTATTCTTATTATCACTTGCAACCACTGACTTCCATTTCGACAGGATGGACAGCACGCCGTTACATGTCAAAAGCTCTACATGGCAGATCACGGAGCAAGAAACTTCTCAGTGTTATCAAGTATAAGCATTTTACCCTTCTCAAGATTGTTCCTGGTTGGGACAGAAGATGGTTACTTAAAATTATGTTGTTAATCCCACTTTGCCAAAGTGGCCTTTGATAATTGATAGTATTAGAAACTACACTGTAAATTCTGTATCGATTGTGTTGATTGATTTGATTCATTCTCCTAGGTTTGAATGAAGGGGTGAGGGAGTCTAGAATACTAGATACACATTGTAAATTTGTAATTCATCATACTGTAATTACTAACCTGGAAGCCATTCTTTTATGTAAACTTCTGCAAAGCAAGTTTTACAAATCTTGTATAGTTTTAATTCATTGGTACTTCTCTTTCAATCCTGATTTACGGCCTCTTTTATGCATCCTACCCGCTAAGAGTATAAACACATTTCTATGAACTTTGGTTTCATTTTTAGGCTAACATTTTGGGTGAGCGTATAACTAACATTGTATAGGTCACGAGATCGGTATGTTAGGGATAAAAGAACCAACATTCTGGCCAACAAGCATTACCTCTCCCTGAAAAGGAGGTGATCCAGCCTGCACCTTCTAGTACGGCTACATTGTTACCACTTCAGTCACTAGCCTTGCCTTCTGCATCCCCTCTCCTTGCGCTTAAGGTAACGCCTTCAGGCATGACCAGCTCTCATAGTGTGATGGGAGGTTTGTACAAGGCCTGAGAACAAATTCACTGCCGTTAACCGTGCCTTGTTGGTTAGCTAGTGGCATAACTAACAGTTATGCCACTACGTAAGTCACGACATCGGTGTGTAGTATAGGGGATTAGAAAAAACTAACAATGTGATGTCAATTAGTCGTGCTTTATTGGTTAGTTAGTGACATAACTATCGGTCTACCATTATGTAAGTCACGGCATCGGTGTGTTGTCTAAGAAATTAAAAAAACTTAGCTGGTAGGGATTGAAAAGTAAAACGACGCAAAACGACGTCGTTCTCTGAGTCAAGAGCAAAAGGATCCCTTAAACCCTCGTTTTGGGTTCGTCTCTGTAAACTATGGCTAGCGGAGACTCGGACCTGGGTGCTCTAACCCAAGCTTTAAGCGCTTCCCATATGTCCAAAGAGAAGCAACCCAGCTACAGCAACGGAGACGCCGACGCTGGTGGCGTGCAAGTCACGTGCTTCACTGAGGTCGTCCATGATTCCACTACCCTCCACTTCCAAATCATCCGCCTTCCAAAGCAGGTCTGTTCTTCTTCTTCACATCGAAATTGAACTACCCAAGTCAAGTTTTGGCAATATAGATGATCAAGTTGTTGACTTTATTGACCAAGAGTTGCTACTTGCTAAGCTAATGTGTGATGTAAGTTTTGGGTTAGGAAATAATGTAGGAAATTGTGTGGTCATGGATAGATATTTGAGTTGGGTTGTGTTTTTGAGTGTAGATATATGCATGGATTGGTTGCAACTCTGGAAAATTGGGGCATTTGTATGCAGCAGCACCCACTCGACCTGTAAGTTGGTAATTTTGTCACATTTTTTACCGTTTAGGACTGAAAGTTTTACTGTGAGAGATTAGTGATCATTGTCTTGTTGATTGGTGACCTGCACAACAGAGTACCGTGAGTGTTACATCCATAGTTGGTGGGAGTTCTGATAATACAGGGTCGGGCATTGCTCGGAGATTGGGTGAGTTTTTGAACTTTCTTAAGATATAGTCCTGTTTGGTTTACAAAGGGCCTGACATTGGGAATTGTTTTATCGCAGTGTCGAGGACTGGACTAAACATAATTCTGGCTTGCAACATTCCTAAGAATAATCCCATGGTTGAGGTTTGTGCCCTCAGCCTTTTCTATTTATCTATTTCAACTCTCAGCAACACATTTGAGCATGAGACTATTTGATGTGTGTTTTACATACTCATCTGCATATATGCAAGACTGGACTATGTAAGTATGTATGGTACGCTTTGCAGTATTTGTTTCACTGATCAGATTTCCCCTTCTTTTTGGGAGTTCAGTTGGATGCTGAAAAATTGTTGGTTCAGAAGCTTCTCAGTCTTGGATACATAAGGCCAAAATCACAAGGATTGTAAACCTGTGCGGATACTATTGTAAACCGACTATTTGCAGACTAATGTTATCTTTGAACAAGCGCTAGTTAGGGGTATGAGACCGATGATCAATTTTTTGTTGCTATTTGAAAAGTATTTCAGCCAAATAGTATGGCATTGTGATATCTAACAGGAATGCAATTATGCAATCATGCACCTAGTTTTTGCAATATCTGGTGATTTGGTTCTGAAGTCTTAGATTCTTATCTTGATTGCAAGGTATTGAGAAAGCAAGCGAACTTGTGCGAGATTTTGGTCATTTGTGATTGGATTCTGTTTGTTTGGGATTTGTCCCGTTGCAAACTACTCAGGAAAGCAAGTAACATTTAATTGTTTGAAAATATATTAGGCCAAATGTCTACTTGTTTTGTACTGTTTTCATATCTAAGAGAGTTGACAGGTGAAATTTTCATTTACCGATTGCGGTTCATCGTCTGTTTTTGAGTTATGCTATTACCCCCCATCAAGGGATTTGCTGTCAAAACACAGAGAATTCGTATATGTCATGTTTGGCCCAAGCTGAACAATAATACTTCATGTTGAACCCGGTAAAATACTTGGCAGTCAAGAAAGCTTACTAAGCCAAATTTTTCCAAGACAATGGCTCTACACTCCTATATTTAATACATGGACTCGCTAACCCATAAATAGGTTCAAACCCTTCATTGATTGTTTCAACCTCGAGAGTACTAATTCTTGTTGAGTTGTTGCCACCATTGGTCTTACCTTTTGAAAGCTTGAAAGCCCTCGGAAACTAGTTAAAGGTAATCCAGGGTTCAAGCTTATAGAACCCCTCTGCAAACCCAAGTCTGATTCCTTCTGTCTGTATCACAGAAAACTGAGAGGTCAACTCTATTTCAATGTCTATCCTGGACTCCAACAGAGATGGTAAGAGACTCTCTCTTGGAGGATATTCTAGCTACTCTTAAAATCATAGATGCCTATTGCGTAACATATATATATATATATATATATATATATATATATATATATATATATATATATGCCTTATTGTGTTGTCAATGTTCAGAGGCAGGGGTTTGGAGATCATTCTCAGATTCACGGCCGAGTCACTTCATTAAACCATTACATTCATTCTCATTACTAACGGAGGATTCAATGGCTAACACAACTGGTAAGCTCGAGTTTGAGAACTTCGAAGCTGGAGGATACCAATGGTAATATCATAGATTCTCATGCCAAATTGTCAGACTTGATTTTGAATAATTGATCACTTAGTTAGGATTCAGATTGACATTCCTCAACATTTAAATAAGAGAATACATTCGCGTTGGTGTTATATTCTTGGGGGTATCACTTTATCTTATATATTTCTATATGCAGTAATGTATCAACTAGTCTATTCTCTGAATCCTTGTACACAGGAAGCTTGTTCTCTACCCAAATTGACACAAGAAGAAGAACGTGGAACATCACATCTCTCTTTACTTGGTAATGGCTGGAGAGAACTCACTCCAGCCTGGTTGGGATGTATATGTGGATTTCAGGTTGTTTTTGCTTGATCAGAACAACGGCAAGTACTTGGTTCTTGAAGGTAGTAGTTATATGACTTATATCTATATATGATCTCTACGAGTCTACACAACTATTTTTTTAATATTCCATCTAAGATGCAAAACGCATACTTCCTAATTTCTTTTTCTCATGTTGCATTATTGATTAGATGCTTTTACGAACTTTTGCTTTCGTCATGAGATGCCTGGTGCAGCCGGTTTTGATAAGCTCTTAATGATTTTACTGATGCCTCCAATGGATATCTTGTTGATGATACTTGTGTCTTTGGAGCTGAAGTCTTTGTTTGTAAAGAAACAAGACCACCCAAAGTGTGTCATTCAATCATAAAGCCTACCTCCGAAACATACAAGCATGTTTGGAAGATTCAGAACCTTTCTAAAATTGGTGATGATACATACTCTGAAGAGCCATTCACCGCTGGAGGGCGCAAGTGGTATTCTAACAAACATTTTATCCATACATCTTTATACTTACAAGATCACAGCTATTCTTTAGTGATACGTTTTAAGCCTTTAATCCGGCCCTAACAGACACAGAACAACAACACTTTTTTTTTTTTGAAAGAAACAACGACACTTCTAAGAATGCGAGCATTGTGAAATGATTTAGATTTCTATGCCATCTAGGCATCTAAGAAATTGATCTATGTAATTGAGAGGTATAGGTAATCATAAGTTGTTATTCATGTACGTGTTGGTTGTTGCAAGATAATACAGCTCCACCCCGGGGGATTCAACAATGGAATTGGTACAGTACTCATGTTAGTATCTATTTGGAATTGGCTGAACCCATCACAATATCTACTGACTTTACCATACGCATTCTGGATCAAATCCATTCGAGGCATCATTCGCGAACTTGTACGTAAAGATTGGTTACTTCTCATATGTAATGGTTTATACTGCATGTATTGTAGTTAATATGAGCTCCATTATTTTTCATCATTAATATTATTTTTCGGCTGGTAGTTCATCATTGCTTCATTGCCTTCGAATCTCGGGGTCCAGATGAATTCATTACACTGGAAAATTTCAGAGCAGCAGACAAGGGGTTTGTGAATTGTAAGGAAGGATACTTGCATAATAGAGGTAGAGATTACCATCAATGGAATTGCAATGGTACCATGCGCCGAAGGTGGTAAAATCACTATCAAGAAGGCAAGAAGGAAGATGTGACTATCAATGGTTCAGGCCTTATGCGGAAAGAGCACCTCTCGTGCGGTCCATTGTCAATAACTGGCTCCTGCATAGTTGTCTTATGGTGTCACTAGTTGTCTTAGTAATTGCACTCGTACTAAAACATTTGAATACGAACTGGTCAGTGCTGATGCAAACTTCTTTGACCAATTAACGGTATAGCATATCAATGGAGTGATAGATGTTTTGATCAGTGTACAGAACTACAGATACAATGCTTGCATTTGATCTCCTTCTCTTTCACACAAATTCCCAAATTCGATCTAGACAGATCTCTTGATTAGCATTTGGTACTTCTGACCGAAAAGCTTGATTGTCCTTATTGTTTTTCCTCTTTTCTCCACCATAAGTACTCTACCAGAAACTGGTAATACTCTCTTAGGCTTATCCAATGGAAGGAGTTGGCACCAACATCTACGCCGAGAGCTCCATTTGCCAAATTCTAATGTAAAAATCCTAGCATGGGATTTGGATGGATAATAGAAATAAATAATCTCGATCATTGGCGGAAAGAAAACAAATCAAGAAAATATAGCTAGTTAGAGCACATATGCCCCAACCAACAGTACACGTTCTACATATTCTGAGGGACTTATTGACTATTGAGGGATAGAAATCTAGGAAGCAAGTACTAAGCACTTTGCACTTGAAATCCAAGGACTCCTCGGCGACTTTAACTTGATACTCAAATGTTGTGACAGCAACTTCCACCCTCTCATCAGTACGGCTTCTGGCACGGACTGAAGCAAGTCCAAATTGTTGCCCGTCTATATGAAAAAGACGATGTTCTTGATATGAATCACCAGGTTCAAGAGCCCTTGGCAGCCTGGGCGGCACATGTTCTACTGGATTCAAATAATCACTGTCAGGCGACAAGACAAAGACTTGTAAATTTGGTGTAAAATACTTAGGTTCATAGGAGAACATTAGGAAACCATGACCATCATCCAACTTGACAAACAGTTTTGTTTCCCTTGCCACCACTGGGAATGGTCCTCTACATCCAAGTTCATCTCTGTCCAGCCTTCTCCAGGGAGGCTCGTATCGAACCGCAAAACTGCGGGATTATTTACACCCCAATATAAGATGTTGGTGCCTGCAACTGCATAACTGTAGTAGGGACTAGGACTGTGGAGATAATCAATTGGAGGAGGCATAAGAGGCAACCAATTCAATTCTCCTTCTCGGTCTCCCTCGTCCAAGACCTCCAAAACTTGCAGCAGCCATAGCCATTGTCATAGCAGCTTGGCCCGAAACGATAGAGCTTGCCTTCCAACTCAACCAGGAAAGGACTGCTCTTAATCATTGGCAACTGCGTGAATGCTCTTCTCGGATCTACTTTCACATGATGATCTGCAACCCTAGTCTCAAACCCACAAACGTGGCTTAGATTCCGGTCTTGCTGGCCGCCGGAGAAAACAATCTTGGACCCGCCGATGATGGTGGAACTCACACCGTAAGCGACACTGTCGCTCGGACCCCTTCTGATTGCAACTTGCTCTAGCTTCAGTCTCTTCTTCTCCTCCAGTTCCTTTAGCTCTAGTCTCTTCTTCATCTTCCTCTCGTCTTCCTCTTCATCCAACTCCAAATCAAAGTCGTAGTCAGGATCATAAGATAAATCAATATCCCTAGTTCGACTTCCTTCACTATCTAAGACATGGCTCATTCTGATGGCTTGAATAGTATGATTTATTTTAGAATCATTCACCTGGAAACATAGATATAGGGACTTATTGTTCAAGCTTTCATAATTCTAAGCCACTGTGCTTTTGTCCTCCTCCGCCAGTAGAATATTTTCCACCAATACCTTGTTTAAGCATCATCCAGATGCCATGCCTCCCCATTGCCGCCGACGCCCCTCGCAGCATCCCTAATCCTAGCTAGGGTTTAGGAAACGTACTCACAAGTCACAACCGTTTTATAACAAACATTTTTTTATCAGAAAAACAAATCAAAAAAAAAAAGAAAAAGAATTCTCATTAATGAGAGGATGGAGGATCTCCTAACTCTATCGTGATTCTAAGATAATTTATTTGTGATTCTCCTTTTATAAAAACACATATACATGAACTCGTTTTAGGGTTTGCTCTTTTTAGGGTGTGGAATTCAGTTCAAACCTTCGACCCTTTTGGAGTTCTAGCTTGATCGTTTCTTTGCCATGGCTGTCGTAGAAGATGCAGGTAAACATGCTTTCTCAAGGAGAGTACGTAACTAAGGGTGAACGCTACGGACTTAAATTCCATACATATATATAGTCGGGATTAGAGGCAAACGTCCACACACTCTTAAGGTGCGGACATGCCTCCGTTCTCCACTGTACGGCTCCGACGACGCGGCCCCTCCACCCCAGCGGCCTCCAGCAGCGTCCCCGATCACCTTTTCTCCCCGGCGAGTCTGCCGAATTCCAGTTTTCCGGCGAGATCGATTTTGTTTGAAGTTTTAGGTGATCTAGCCAGAAAACTAGAATTCGGCGGACTCGCCGAGGAGGGAAAGTGATCGGGGACACTGCTGGAGGCCGCTAGGGAGGAGGCACGCCATCGTCGGAGCCGTACGAAAGAGAACGGAGGGACGTCCGCACTTTAAGGACTGTGCGGACGTCCTCTTTAGATCCTCTCCGTATATATATATATATACACACACATGACTAATTATCAATACTTTAATTTGTATTTAGATGCAGCTGGGGTTATGAGATCGTTTTCAGAGTCAACACCATTTAGTTACATTCTAAAGGTAGAGTCGTTTTCATTGCTCGTCGGTGATGCAATGGCGGAGACAAATGTTCAATACGAATCAGGGATCTTCGGAGCCGGAGGATACAGTTGGTAGGTATATATCTATATGTAACTTCTATCAATTTTTGTACTATCTTTACAACACCACATCAATCTTCTCTCTTTAATTATCACAATACTATGATATACAATATATTCATAAGAAGTTAGCTAGGTACTTGACGAATCAAATCGTTGATAAGTGGTCGGAACTCGTGGCGAATAATGCTAGATGAATCACCTTAATTTTTAGATGAGATATTCCATAGTTTGATCCATGGTACCGTGTGTATTTGACTAATTCCTTTTTATATGCTTGTGGCACAAAGGAAACTTGTGTTCTACCCAAATGGAAACAAGAAGAAGAATGTCAAAGACCACATCTCTCTCTACTTGGTAAAGGCGGTGGAGAATTCACTCCAGCCTGGTGAGGAAGTATATGTTGATTTCAGGTTATTTTTGCTTGATCAGATTAAAAACAAGTACTTGGTTATTGAAGGTATGTATGTATACTTCATTACATATATATGTTAGATTTCATGACGCAAAAGTGTATACTTATGTCAAATTATTAATTTATTATCTTTCTGAGTTGCAATTCTCAGATGGTTTCAAAAGGAACTTTTGCTTTCTAGGCGAGACGTCTGGCGCAGTCGGTTTTGATAAACTTGTCTCTCTAAAGGACTTTACTGATGCCTCCAATGGATATCTAATTTTTGGAGCTGAGGTCTTTGTTTGTAATGGAACAAGACGCGTACCCCCAGCAGATTGTCTATCAACATGCAAGACTATCTCAAAGAAGTACAAGCATACTTGGAAGGTTGCAAACTTTTCCCACTTAGCTGCTCAGTACTATGAAAAACGATTCACTGCTGGAGGCCATCACTGGTACATACTTGCTATTAATCAATAACCATCTTTCTCATTTATTTTTTGTGTGGACAATGCAATTTACTTCTCTTATACTGTTATTTAGTTAGTGTAGAAACTGAATTTCATTGAATTGAAAAGTTTTACAATCGCTGGATATATACAGATCCTATAGCTAGTATTTTAGGAATAGTTACAACTAAGGTAAGTAATCAATACATATCACAATTGGTGATTCTATAGAGAAATTAGGCGCTTGATTTGGGGAGAATCCATATCAGCTTTAATCACAACAATCCCCCAAGTTTGAGACACAAGACAGAATGACGATATTTGTGGAGAGGCTTGGTGAGTAGGTCAGCTAGCTGGTCAACAGACGGAATGTAACAAACACAGTGACTACCAAGAGCAACTTTTCACGAACAAAATGGTAGTCAAGTTCTATGTGCTTAGTACGGGCATGGAAAACCGGGTTAGAGGCCATATAGGTTGCACTGAGATTATCACAGTGAAGCATAATAGGAAGAGCTAAGTGCACACCAAGTTCATATAATAAATGGCCTAACTAGGTTGTTTCAGCAGAGGCATAAGCAAGAGAGCCATACTCTGCTTCAGCACTAGAACGTGCTACTGTGGGTTGCTTCTTAGAACACCATGAGATGAGATTGGAACCAAGATACACCAAATAACCAGAGGTAGAGCGGTGTGAATCCGGACAGCCGGCCCAATCGGCATCTGAGTAAGCCGATAGTGTAATTGGGTGATGTTGAGGTCGAAATGAAAGACCATGGTCCAAGGTACCTTTGACATAACGTAAAATACGTTTGACAACAACAAGGTGAGTGGTCTGAGGTTGACTCATAAATTGGGCAACTGAGTTGATTGCGAAAGAGATGTCCGGTCGTGTAATAGTTAGGTATTGGAGAGACCCAACCATTTCACGAAAGAGTGTCGGATTGTCAAGGAGCTCGCCATTAGTAGCCATTAGAGGAGGTTTTGCAGCCAAAGGTGTGTTCATCGGTTGACTGAGGAGAAGATCAAACTTGTGAAGGATGTCATGAGCATATTTGAGTTGGTCAATGTGAAGACCATGAGAAGTGGAAGTCACCTGCAAGCCAAGAAAATAATGGAGAGAACCAAGGTCTTTTATATCAAAGCCACGGCCGAGAGCATGAATGAAACTCTCAACAATACGGTCATTGCTACTAGTGACGACTATGTCATCAACATAAAGAAGCATGTATATGGTGTGTCGCCCGTAGTGAAATATGAAGAGAGAGTGATCTGCCTTACTTTGAATAAATCCAGCGGATAAAAGGAAGGCACTGATGCGATTGAACCAGGCTCGTGGAGCTTTCTTGAGGCCGTAGAGAGATCGGTGAAGTTTACAGACATAAGAAGGATGTTTAGGGTCAACAAACCTAGGAGGCTGCGTCATATAGACATCTTCATTGAGAAAGCCTTGGAGGAAGGCGTTCTTGACATCTAGTCGACGAAGAGTCCAGCCTTTAGACACAGCAATGGCAAGAACTGTGAGAATGGTCGCAGGTTTAATGACCAGGCTGAAGGTTTCTTGATAATCAATTCCATGTCTCTGATGGAATCCTTTGGCAACCAGTCGAGCTTTATAACGATCAATTGAGCCATCTGGAAGATGTTTTATCCGGAAAACCCACTTGCATCCAACAGTGTTTTGTGTAGACCAGATGAGATGCTTTAATAGTTAGTGAAGGTTTTGATCAAGAAAAAAAAAAAAAACGAAATGTATGTGTCTTTAAGTTCTGATATTCTCACATTACATATATGTTCTCCGATACACGAACCCAAATTATGTTCTCAGAGTTAACATTTGTTAAAAGTTCTATTCATACGCTCTTTTGTATTGCTTGTTGCAGGAGGATAAAACTATATCCTGATGTAATGGGTGCTCGTCTCGGGCTTTATTTGGGACTAGCTGATCCAGAAAAACTTCCTCATGGCACCAAAATATCAACCAATTTCACACTGCGCATTCTAGATCAGTTACATGGAAACCATTATAGTCGCAATAGTGCGTAAGCTTTGGTCAGCTATTTTCTTTCAATACTGCAAAAGTAATATTACGTACACAGTGACCTCAAGAATAAAATCATTTCTCGCTACTTGTAGGTGTAGGTCATATAGTTATGAGCGGCACTGGCCCTGATTGGGGTTGGACTCAATTCATCACACTGGGAGCTTTCAGACGGGAAGCCAACGGGTATTTGAGATCGGACACTTTCTTTGTGGAGGCAGAGTTCACGGTAGCCAGAACTGCTACGGTACTAAATACCTTGGGCAAAAATGATACTGACATTCAGGAAGGTGGTAATGACTTCGCCCAAAGATTTTCAAAAGGATCACACATTTTGTCGGTAAAGAAAACTATTATGAAGAAAAGCAGTACTGTCAAGCAGCTTATCGGTTGGTTGTCGGGTCATTAGTATCTCAAAATACACTGATGTCTGATAATATTCGGTAAGCATCAGATTCAGATGTTAATAGTTGTTGTCATGATTGAGATTTTATATTGCTAAAAAGGTTTCAACATTGTTGGATCTTAATGATGATCATGATTTGCTGTTAGTTGGGTATTATGTTCAAATCTTGGAATTTTCGACGTACATATCTCATACATACATTTACAAATATTATAAGTTTGTTCGTTAATTATGATAACATGCATGGTATTTCTTATGTGATTTTATTAAGGGAATTTATATATGATCTAAGATCGACCTTATTACAAGTTTGAGAAAACAAACTTACAATGTTGTACAGTAATATATGCTTCTGGCCTAGATCAATCGATTCAATCCCATGCAACCAACCTACAGTAATCAATCTTGGTTTAATAAATTGTATGTAAATGGTGTAAAATGAATGAGTAACTTTAATGATGAATAAGCACAACCTCAGCGAGATGTCGCCCGTGGCCTCTGAACTATCTACACTCAAATTGAGCCTTCAGTACTCTGATTTGTCATCCCTTCTGCTGGCTCGGTAAAGGTCCTAGAGGGGGGTGAATAGGCATTTTTTGAATTTTTGTTTACTTCTGTATCCGAGGATAGCAAAGATTTGTGCTATCCCAGATTCACAGGATACGAGTTTGCAGAAAGTAAATTGCAGCAAATAAAGAAACAACACAATGATGTTTTTTACTCGCAGAAACCCTGAATACAGGGAGAAAAACTACGTGTCTCTAACTCTTGAGAGACAAAACTTTCCACTAAGTTGAAGTAACTTCTTACAAGAATAATAGTTCTAGTGATACACTACCACAGTACTATCCTTCCTAGTCCCGAACTAGTCTAGACCTATTCCCTCTCTTGTTTCTAAGCTCTTACAACATGGAACACTTTTAGAAGCCTTGTTCGTGAATTCAGCTAACCACTAGCTGATTCAACCTTGAACGCTTTTTGGGTTGGTTGCACTACACATCCCTTATGGTATGCAACATGATATGAGTTGATGAAAGAAGTTTTGAGTTCAATCTCTAAGGTTTACAGTCACGAAGAAGACTTAGAGCAGCATGAACAATGCAAGCTAAAACTAGACTCAACAAATAAAACGCAATAAGGCAGTTTTCAACAACCATTGAGCAAAGCCAAAGCTATAAGTATATATATATAGGCAGACAAGCTAGGCATCAAAGATGATGCAAGCTGACCTCAACATGTTTCAGAAAGGTTTGGACAGAAGTGTTTGGTTCCCATATTGAAAGTGATGTAACCAAATGGAGAGTTGACACAAGCAACCTCAATAAGACAAAGATACATTTCCTAAAACATGAACGATTCAAAACAGGGAGCAAAGAGGTTTCAAACCCTCTTACTCAGTCCATTAGTGGACCTTGACACAGCCGATAGCGACTGGTCTTTGAATCACACAAGGACCAGCTCTGCATAGGATAACGTATCATAAAATCCTAGCTGGAGCCTTGAGCAGCAAACCATTTGGTCACGGGTTGGCATAACAAAAGATCTCAACCCTTAGACTGGTTTGAGCGCCAAGACACTTCCCACAAACTCAGTTGTCCATTTGAAATTGAAAGACCTATTAAACTAATATAACAGACTTTGAAACTCAGGACAGCAACAGACTCAGTACTAGGATAGCAAGCGAATTGCTGCTAACCTCTGTGAGAAACAGTGATA
>NC_020494.1:15298035-15299675 GCF_000184155.1 Fragaria vesca subsp. vesca | reverse complement strand
CAGTCCAATTGATATCAGCTTGTGCATGTTCTTCAGGAGTCTCGAAGCCCTAGATTATTAGACCAAAGACAAAGTTTTGGTCTAGCTCCTCCGCAAGGTGAGTCGTCAAGCACTTCTTAATTTATGGCTGCATAACAAAAGGACTTTTTCAATTTTTTTCCCTTTATATTTCTCAGGTCCGGCCCTGCTCCACGGTAGATATGTCGGCACTTGGCAGCGTCGGCGGCACATGTTCTACTGGTTTCAAGGAATCACAGTCAGGCGACATGAGGAAGACTTGTAAACACGGTCTTCGAAAATGGGGTTTATATATAGGAGAAAATTAGGAAACCATGACCATCATGCAACTTGACAAACAATTTTGTTTCCCCAAATCAAAGTCATAGTCAGGATCATAATTTATAAGATAAATCATTAGAACTGTACGTAGTATCCCTAGTTCGAGTTCCTTCACTTTCTTGTGGAGCTACTGCTAAGACATGGCTCATTCTGATGGCTTGAATAGCTAGTATGATTTATTTTAGAATCATTCACCTGGAAACATATGTACAGGGACTTATTCTTCAAGCTTCAATAATTCTGAGCCACTGTGCTTTTTTCTGCCAAAGTAGTAGAATATTTTCTGAGAATTAATTCTGAAGGAAACCTACTCATGCTAATCTTCTTTTGTATCTCCGACGGCGTCAAAGTAGCCTTTCGGATTCCACCAATACGTACCTTCTTTAAGCATCATCCCCGATGACATACCGCCTGTACCTCCCATTGCCGCCGACGGCAGCATCCCTAATATTTTTCGATAGATGTCAAGCGAAAACCTAGCTAGGGTTTAGGAAACGTATAACACTTTTTAAATTTTTTTTTATATAATAAACAACTCAAACGTTACGATTAGTTATTTTATGTATGTACGTAGAAATATATAGGGTTTAGGGTTAAAACACGTTATTTAGTATGTTTAGTATATATACAAATAGAGATGTAAGCGGTACGTACGTAGTTATTGTAAAACACGTAAACATGAGAGTAGGCGAGTAGCTAGGCTCTATAAACTTGACTTCGTATTCAAGAATACCAAAAAAGGAATTCCTAATTCTATCGTGATTCTAAGATTATATATTTGTGATTCTCCTTTATAAAAATACATTCCTGAACTCTTTATAGGGTTTGCTCTTTTTAGGGTGCCCCAGTTCTTTTCAGACATTCGACCCTTTTGGAGTTCTGGCTTGATCGTTTCTTTGCCATGGCTATCGTAGAAGATGCAGGTAACATAGTCTCTCAACCCAAAGGAAATTTTATAGCTTGGAGAGTACGTAGTTAAGGGTCAGCTCTGCAGACTTAAATTAAGTCAATACATATATGACTAATCATATATATACCTTTGTATTTAGATGCAGCTGGGGTTATCAGATCGTTTTCAGAGTCACCCCCATTTAGTTACATTCTAAAGGTAGAGTCGTTTTCATTGCTCGTCGGAGATTCAATGGCGGAGACTAATGTTAAATGTGAATCGGGGGTCTTTGGAGCCGGAGGATACAATTGATAAGTATATATCTATATGTAACTTCTATCTAATTTTGTACTATATATCTTTACAACTACCACATCGGTCTTCTCTATTTATCGAACTATATATATATATA
>NC_020494.1:15295678-15298015 GCF_000184155.1 Fragaria vesca subsp. vesca | reverse complement strand
TCGCCGAATATCAGTTTGCAGCCGAGATTGATGTTGTCTGAAGTTTTGGGTGGAGGTTGCTGCCCAGACCTTCAACTCCGATCTCCATGGCCTTCATCTTCACGTTAAACAGGTCCGGGATGCCTCTGGTGTCCGTCCGGCAAGAGAAGGGACGTCGTCGGCGCTTGATCGCTGCAAAAGCAGGGACGTCCGCACTTTTACGGGTTTGCGGACGTCCGTCTGTGATCCCGACTGTAGAATACAATACTCTATCATATATAATACATAAGAAGTTAGCTAATTGCTGATCAGTGGTCGAAACTTGTGGAGAAAAATGCTAGATGAATCACCTTAGTTTTTATACGAGACGTTAAATAGTTTGATGGTGTTTACTACTTGACTAATATATTCCTTTTTATATGCTTTGTGGCACATAGCAAACTTGTGTTCTACCCAAATGGAAACAAGAAGAAGAATGTCAAAGACCACATCTCTCTCTACTTGGTAAAGGCGGGGGAGAATTCACTCCAGCCTGGTGAGGAAGTATATGTCGATTTCCAGTTATTTTTGCTTGATCAGATAGAGAACAAGTACTTGGTTATCGAAGGTATGTATACTTTAATTTAGTTACCTATGTTAGATTTCCTGAAGCAAAAGTGTATAACTTACATAACCTCTCTGAGTTGCAAGTCTCATCAGATGCTTTTAGAAGGAACTTTCGCTTTCGAGGCGAGACGTCTGGTGCAGTCGGTTTCGACAAACTTGTCTCTCTAAAGGACTTTACTGATGCCTCCAATGGTTATCTAATTGATGATACATGTGTGTTTGGAGCTGAGGCCTTTGTTTGTAATGGAACAAGACGGGTACCCCCAACAGATTGCCTATCAATAAGCAAGACTATCTCACAGAGGTACACGTATACTTGGAAGATTGCAAACTTTTCAAACTGAGCTGCTGATCACTGCTATGAACAACGATTCACTGCTGAAGGCCATACCTGGTATACTTGTTATTAACAACCATCTCTCTATTTTTTTTTTTTTAGAGTTAACACTTGTTAAAAGTTTTCTTCATTTAAATGCTCGATCTTGTTCTTGTATTGCTTGTTGCAGGAGGATAAGACTATATCCCGAGGGATCGGCTGCTGCCTGCTGGAATGGGTACTCATCTAACTCTATATTTGGGATTAGCTGATCCAGAAAATCTTCCTGATGGCACCCAAGTACCAACCAGTTACACTCTGCGCATTCTAGATCAATTACATGCAAACCATTATGCTCGCAAGAGTGCGTAAGCTTTAGTCTTTTTTTTTACACATTGTGCATAGAAGAATTTTCCTAGCTATACATATAATCTAGCTGGCGAAAAATAAAATCATTTCTCGCTACACTTGTAGGTAATAAAGTTCTGAGTGGCACTGGCCCTACTGCTAATGGATGGGGTTGGCATCTATTCATCACACTGGAAGCTCTCAGACGGGAAGCCAACGGGTATTTGAGATCGGATATTTGCATTGTGGAGGCAGAGTTCACGGTCGCCGGAACTGCTATGGTACTAAATACCTCAGGCGAAAATGATACTGACATTCAGGAAGATGATAAGGTCGACGTCCAAAGATTTTCCAAAGCCCAAAGGATCACACATTTTGTCTGTAAAACAAACTATTATGAAGAAAAGTAGTACTTATATGACTACTATCAGTCTATCACACAGCTTATCGGTCGGCTGTTGTGTCATTAGTATCTCAAAATGCACTGATAATATTCGGTAGGCATCAGATTCAGATGTTATCAACTTCAGTTGTTGACATGATTAAGATTTATAGCTAAAAAGGTTTTAACGTTGGTGAATCTTACTAATGAACATGATTTGGCTTTGGTTTTGGTACTATTTTCATATAGGGTTTACATACATTTACACATGTCATACATACATTTACATATAGGGTTTACAAATATCATTATAGTTTGTTGATTATGATAACATGCATGCAGCATGCATGATACTTCTTCTAACATTGTCCTTTCTACAAGTTTGTTATGAGTGTTGTAACTCTGTAAGCTACATTGGTTTAATATCGAAAATTATACAGCGCACCCGGGTGCGCTGAATACGCTCTCGTTTAATATATGGTTCGGTTGGAAGTTGGAACACTTTATTTTACATAAATTTTTACACCGTTTTTTAACTATTAGATTTAATTGTTTTCAACGGTCATGATTTATTATAAGAATGATGTGGCAGATAATGTGGAAACAAAATTATTTTCTAAAAAAAAACTTAAAACTTAATATATTGTATGTAAATGGTGTAAAATGAATGAGTAACTTTATTATCGATCAATATATCTTCAATTTT
>NC_020494.1:15292414-15295488 GCF_000184155.1 Fragaria vesca subsp. vesca | reverse complement strand
CCACATGGCCGGTGCCGGCATCCACCCCTACCACCAGCAATGGGCCCCGGCGGCAGCCCCTCCTCCTCCCCCGGCCGTCGCCGCTGCCATTCTTAACTCTGAGAGGGTAAAAAGATTAACCAGGGCTATTTTAGTCATTTTAGTCGAGATTGATGTCATTTTGAAAGTTTAGGTATCAAACTGATTAAAAAAAAAGATGAGGTATCAAACTGATTTTAGACCTAAAGTTCAGGGTAGTAAAGTGAAATTATCTCTAAACAATTTCAATCGTAATTAGTTTCATTCCTATTCTGATTTCTTATCTATGGTAAGTAAACAATTGAATGAAAAATAAATATTCCCATACCGATTTCTTCTGTTTCCGACTCATCAAGTTGATACGATTCATGATATTTTCCATTTCAAGTTAGTAAACTTGCCAAATATTTCTAATTGATTGCTCAGTTTTGAAAAGTCTCGTATACTCGATGATTACGAAATGTAAGGAGTGGTCTATATAACTATATTTATAGCTTCCAGGCGTACGTGTTAGGGTTTTGCTAGATAAAACTTTGTTTTTTTCTTTTTCTCCTTCGACCTTTGCAGACCATGGCTTCCCTTGACATCGACCGTAATGGTGAAGACTGATCATTTCCATCTCTCCTTCTGTGTGTTTAAGATTGATGTATGTATCTCCTCCAAAACAAAAAACAAAACAAAAAAATTATGATTGATGTATGATTTTTTGTTTAACTTTCAGGCCTGGTCTTTAGATCAGTTTCGAAGAAACCTCCGAAAGACTACACCATGAAAATAGCGTCGTTCTCTTCTCTAAAATCAGAGGATAGATATGAATCAGCGGAATTTGAGATTAAAGGATACAAATGGTAAGTAAATATATATAGAACTCCTTCAACCATATATTCTGGCAATTCGCTAGCTATGTTTTTAGGATTATGTTCTTTTTTGATGGAGTGTTTAGGGTTAGTTTCAACAGCATTTTTTCCATACAAATTCCCAGTTCCCAAGAAATGTTAGTCAAACGTGTGGTTTTTTTCTTCTTCTACGTTTGTATCGGATACTATATAGAATTAAATTCATTTTACTAGGTCTAGGGTTGACATCATTTCAGTTAGCGTTCTTTCATTTCAGTCTAAATTGGATGATCTATGAAAATTAAAAAATTCATCAGAAGGTAAATTTAAAGAACGGGGACTGTAATTTAATCCTACTATAGCTCGTAGTCTTCGATCAAGTTGCAATTTCAAAGGTTTACTGCAGGAAATTAGTGCTCTTCCCGAGTGGAAACAAGAAGCATAATGTTAAAGACCACATCTCTCTCTACCTGGAAATGGGTGGACAAAAAGCAACAGACTCGGGGAGTATGGTTACGGTTGATTACAAGTTTTATTTGCTTAATCGGCAAAAGGAGAAGAAGACCTACCTGGTTCTTGAAGGTATAGATCTACTTCAGTTCGTAATTATATATATGAAGAGTAGTATTAGTTTTTGTCGAAGAAGTATATTTTGAAGATACTTATGTAACCAAATTTTTAATTATGTTTCTGATGTCAATCTAGATGCCAATAAAAGGGAGAAGAAGTATTGTTTTTATAGGACAATAGTTGGTGGTTTGGCTGGATTTGATCGATTTATCTCTCTTGAAGATTTTACTGATGCCTCCAATGGTTATCTCATTGATGATACTTGTGAGTTTGGTGCGGATGTCTTTGTATCCAAATCGAGAAGAAAAGGCAAAGGAGAGCTTGTTTCAATGAATCTCAATACCGTTATGAATAAACATACATGGAAGGTTACTGACTTTTCGAAGTTACAAACACCTTCCTGTTACTCACAACCATTCATTGCTGCAGATCAAAAATATTGTGCATGGTATACATCTATCATACCATATCCTCACTCGATGGAGATATAGATCTTTAATATATGCAGGTAATGTTGTTATTTATGTGTTTGTTAATATGTTGCAGGAAATTGATCCTCTATCCCAGGGGCCTAGGCGTTGGAAAGGGTAGTCATCTTTCTGTGTTTTTGCATGTACATGAACCGGAAAATCAGCTTCCGATTGGTTCTAAGATACTTACAGAGTATACGATACGCATTCTGGATCAAATCCATGGCAAGCATCGTTCTATGAAAGGTGAAGATTCTTACTGGGGATGTAGTAGTGCATAATAGCTACTCATGAAACCCTTATTTCTTTGGTTTTATTTCTTTTGTTTGCAGGTAAAAAATGGTTCTGTGCCCCGTTTTGGGGTTGGGGTCATCATCAGTTCATCACACAAAAAGCCAACGCGGCCTGTCTGAAGAATGATAGTTGTATTTTGGAGACTGAAATCACTATATTAGGAATATGCATCCCTGGGACTTACATAGGGCTGGGCACGGGACGGGACGGGTCGGGATTTGGTGAATCCCGTCCCGTCCCGAAAATAAAAGAACGGGACGGGAAGGTGTTTTTAAAAATCTGTCCCGTACGTCCCGATCCCGATCCCGATCGGATCGGGATCCCGACAAATTTTTTTAATTTTTTTATTTTTATTTTTTTTCAAGAACAAATTAATTGATTATCAAACACTACCACAGGTGGAAAAACGGGTTGAGAAACTCCAAGCATTCAAATGCTCCACCACAATTGATCAGTGTATGAAATTTTCGACATTTTTATGCTGTTTGGAACAATATTAATAAAATTAATGGAAAAAAAAATCCAAAAACACAAACAAAAAAAAGAAAATTGATGAAATTAGAAGTACTAAAATCAACAAGAACATAGGTGCATAGGTGCTAAATTACATCCCACTTTAAAAGTACCAAACATCCCACATTAAAAATTAACCCTCAAACAACAACTAAAAATATCTAAAATCACACAAGCAAAAAAAAAAACNTGAATGAAATTAAAAATATTATTTTAGACCAAATTAAGTGTGGTTGAGTGCATTGTAACACCATGCAACCTAAAAAATCAAGTATAAAATGAATAAAATCAAGTATTCTAATATTACGGGACGGGACGGGATTTTTCGGGATAGTCCCGTCCCGTCCGTCCGTTATGGTAATGTTAAAACGGG
>NC_020494.1:15289401-15292225 GCF_000184155.1 Fragaria vesca subsp. vesca | reverse complement strand
GAGAGAGAGAGAGAGAGGGTAAAAAAATTGAGGTAAAAAGATTAACAAGGACTATTTTAGTCATTTTGGTCGAGATTGATGTCATTTTGAAAGTTTAGGGATGAAACTGATTAAAAAAAAGATGAGGTATCGGACTGATTTTAGACCTAAAGTTCAGGGGAGTAAACTGAAATTTATTCTATTAGTTAACACACTCCACCTATGATGATATATATAATCAATTATAAAACAAATAAAAATAGCAAGTTTGTAAATAAATTTGAAATATGTGGATAGAAAAACACAGAGAGTGTGTTAATAAAAAATAAAAAGATGCCAAAATTCAGTGTTGTCAAGATGGGATTCCACACTTTTACCAACTTGATCGATCACCTATTGCG
This sequence comes from Fragaria vesca subsp. vesca, assembly GCF_000184155.1. Classification (NCBI taxonomy): domain Eukaryota; kingdom Viridiplantae; phylum Streptophyta; class Magnoliopsida; order Rosales; family Rosaceae; genus Fragaria; species Fragaria vesca. The sequence continues at coordinate 15,291,845 of NC_020494.1, read as the reverse complement.
GGCGCTTAGCTAAAAAATTCTAAGAATCTCTAATGGTACGGTATTGATTCTCGATGTCAATCATGTCATTGAAGGCCTCATATGCATGTTTCAATCTCGCAAGATGTCTCAAGATAGATAAAGAAGTGTTGGTAATTGATAAGACAACTATGCTTTATTTCAAGCCATGAAAGTCGGCCGGATAAACTTTACATGGAACTTGAAGACGATTATGCGACGTCTCTCTCAATTGAGAATCGTATGTATTCTAAGAAAGTTAAATTTAAACCCTAAAGTTACAAATATAACTGCAAAAGTAAAGCCTAGACCTTTCATCCAGAAAACTTCAGTTTGTCGTCTCCAAATTCTTGTCAAACAGACAAACACTGTGCAGTGTACACAACTTTTTAGCGAGTCCCAAACGGTAATTGTATCTGATTTTGAAGATGGGCCTAGTTAATTCCCTTCTGTAACTGAGATGTGGCCCAAAGAGGTTTCTAGTGAAAAGGAACAACTATTTTGGTTGATCGTAAACCCTAAGAGAGCAACTATTAACCCTAGACCCTGGTCGTGTCTTGGTCTGTAGATCTTAGTCTGAAGAAGACAGCAAAACTTACCTGTGCTCAATTTTACTTACATGGCTAGCCATGAAAACGAAGTTGACCAAGATGGTAAGTTTAATCTTTCTCCGGCCATACGTGTGTTTCAAAAGTTCGTTAAATATAGTTATTTTGGTTCGCAGGGGTTCTGAGATCATATTCAGATTCACCACCAAGTCATTACAGTCTGAAAGTAAATTCATATTCACTTATGACTGAATATTCAGTGGATGGATATGGAACAGAGGAATTCGAAGCTGGAGGTTACGAATGGTAAATATTTCCAATTTCATCTTGTATTATTACTAAATCGATCATGTACGTATACAGAGAGTCTGTTGATGAGTTAGATTTATATGAGCCTATGAGGTATATATGTTCCGGGAGAACACTCTAAAACTTCAAATTTCAGGATCTCCACGGTGTCCTTTTTTAGTACTACCCAATTCGACGATGAATTGGTACACAATTCAATGATTGAAACCGTTCATTCTTTAGGTTCGCATCTCCCAATCGGCCAAATTCATATGATCTTGGTTGGATATCAGAACTGTGCTAACAAATGTAGTTTGCTAATAAAATTTGAATGAAAATTATGGTAGTCCAATGGCTAAACGGTTTTCCATTTGGCTGATGTTGCCACTATCTATTACTCACATGTTGAACATATAAATATACTGTCTATATGAGGTCCTGAAATTTCAAGTTTGAATCCTAGCTAGCTAGGAGTTCTCTTTTGAATCTCCCTGTATGTTCTATATTGAATGGTACATTGCAATACGTATCTTTGCTCATAGGAAACTGGTGATCTACCCAAGTGGAAACAAGAAAAGAAATGTGACCGACCACATCTCCCTCTACTTGGAATTAGCTGGAGAAGCTTCATTTCAGAGTGATTGTGAAGTATATGTTCATTTCAGATTCTTTTTACTTGATCAGAAAAAGAGCAACTACCTAGTTGTTGAAGGTATTATATATCCATCTGAACCAGTTCAACTAAAAATTGATCAATAGAGATATGTGGACTACTACTGGTTAATAAATTACTTCCTCTCATATATTGTTCTCCTTTTCTTTTTCAAATGTTTCATTACTTAGATGCTTTGGCAAAGAAAATTTGCTTTCATCCGATGATGCTTTGCTCGCCCAGCTTTGATAAGCTTATGCCTCTTAAAGAATTTACTGATGCCTCGAATGGATATCTCATTGAGGACACCTTCGTGCTTGGAGCTGAGGTTTTTGTTTGAAAAGAAAAAACAATAGGCATAAGAGAGCATTTATCTTTGATAAATGATGCCTTTATATGCAAGCAGGTTTGGAAGGTGGAGAAATTTTCAAACTTGACTGATGGACGTTATAGGTCAACACCATTCAGGGCTGGAGACCAGCTATGGTATGTATCTTTAGCCTTCTTATATTTGTCCTTCTTTTCGAAAAAAAAAAGATGAGATGTTAGATTTCATTTGAAATATATATACATATATATATAATGCTGATCAGGTGCGGACATCCGCACCAAGATTTCTATTTTTACACCACTTTTCGATCGAATTTTCTCATCTCCACCGTCTAGTATCTAGATAATATTGTGTAGATTATCTCTGCAAAATTTTAGCCAATTTGGTGATCGTTAAGGCCCGACCTCAAACTCGAAAAACAAATGGACAGACTGAATTCTGTCCGGTTGTGTTCATACCAGAAAAACTTGAGTTTGAGTGCCTTAATGATCACCAAATTGGTTGAAATTTTACAGAGATGATTTACACAATATTATCTAGATACTGGACGGTGGAGATGAGGAAATTCGATCGAAAAGTGATGCAAAAATGGAAATCCGCACCCAAACCATTGGTGCGGACGTCCGCA
>NC_020494.1:15257462-15289153 GCF_000184155.1 Fragaria vesca subsp. vesca | reverse complement strand
ATTATCTAGGTACTAGACGGTGGAGATGAGAAAATTACGATCGAAAAGTAGGTGCAAAATAGAAATACCGCACCAAACTACAGGTGCGGATTCCTGTATATATATATATATATATATAATGTGTGTGTTTATGTAATTTGACATATAATTTTAGCATTACGACAAAAATATGATGAACAGTCCAGTTAATTAGCAACTGCTAATCTAATGGCATGGCTTCTGTAGTTGGTCTTTTGAATTGTCTGTGTTGGTTGTAGGCGGATAGACATTTATCCCAAGAGATGTGAACAAGGAATTGGAACTGATCTTTCTATTTTCTTGACATTGGCTGATTGGAAACCGGTTCCTCCATTGTCCAAAATTTTTGTGGCGTTTACCTTGCGCATCGCAGATCAAAGCCATGCCGCCGAGCATCAGTCTTGGACAGGTAAATATAGAATGACCCTTACCTTTCTGTACAACGTACTCCACATATAATGCCCTATAATAGTGAACTTGTAACAGTACGTACATTTTCCGCTTTTATAAATAAGTTACTATAGTTTTTTTCTGCTTCCAGGTAAACACTGTTTCACTGCCGAGTCACCGTCGTGGGGTTTTCAGTTCAGTAGTGTAAGCATTTTGGAGGGGAAAGGGCTTTTGATGAACGATACTTGCATTGTGGAGGCAGAGGTCACTGTCCATGGAGTTTCCAAAGTACTGTATTAAAATGTGTTATTTTTGCTGCTTGTAGCTAGGAATTGACCTGTTTTCATTGGTGATAGTAGCTAGTATTTGAACTCTTTCCATTGCTGCTAGTAGCTAGGTTTCTTGCTCATCAACAATCAGAAGTATTATTTTTGTATATTCTTGCAGCTGGTTCCCAACTGATCAAACTGTGAAGTAGGTTGCGTGATGGACATACCTCAGGTACCATAAGAGGAATTTACTCAAATTGGAAAACAATATTGTTTTGTAATCACGATAGCTAAAATAACATTGCTTAATAACACAGTAAGTTCGGAGTATATGAAGATTTAGATTTCTCTTGTGTTTCTTTGTACATGTAATATTGTTTAGAGTCCTCTAAATCAATCTCTATTTACTCAAATTTACTGTGTGTTATTCAAACTCTTTACAAATTATGATTGAACTAATAATATGAAGTTGTGTAAATGAGATTTGTCAATCCTAATGGTAAATGAGATTTATAGATGAGGTATAAATAAGTGACATCTCAAGATTATTAGTCTAACTAGATATTTGATTGAATACAATAATTTCGTTCGATTAAAAAAAAAACAAACCTCTCATGAATTAACTAGAAACTTGATGAAACAATTTATTACGTATTGGGTAATAGAGTTCATGTGATAACTGACTGCTATCATGTGTTCTAGCCCAATATGTACCTTCAAGATTCAAGTACTTACAATGGTATGCAAATGGAAGAGAGCACATTGACCCTATAAAACCCAAAGGGGAGCAAGTATCAGTGTCACACCCCAAATTTTTTTGGATAAATAAAAATTCCAAAATTCAAGGTATGATAACCAAAAAGAAAAACAATCAATACAAAAATTTAGTTTACAACTTGTGGAAATTAATTTAAACAAGTATAACCTCCCTAAAAAATCACTGCAATCTAGAAAGTAAACCAAAAAGAATGATGCCTAACTGCCGCAGCCTCAACTCTGCTAAACCTGACCTGCAAAACAACCTTTACACCATGGATTGGTGCACCGGGTTGTAAAACAACAAACCCGGTAAGCTTTAAAAGCTCGTATGAGTAAATCTACATCAACAGACTCAACCCATCAACACATAAGATAAAATCACGAGTTCATGCAATAAAAATAATTTCAGGAAAACATTTACAAGCAAGAGAAATCAAAGAAGAAGTTAAGAAAAACACAACAATTCAAAAATACTCACATCATAAATGAATCCTTTAAAAAGCATAATTCAGGAATTCTATTAACAATCACACAATTAAGATTTCAAGAATCTCCCGCGGATATGCATAGTTCAGGAGATACTCAAAGCAAGAAATTTAAACAATGCTTAAAAACATCACACAATCATTTCTCTACTCTTACTTATGAGTTCGCCAACACTTAGTCATCCCCCATAGTTCAGGAGATACTCAAAGCAAGAAATTTAAACAATGCTTAAAAACATCACACAATCATTTCTCTACTCTTACTTATGAGTTCGCCAACACTTAGTCATCCCCTATAAGTAACCAAACAAAAGCGTACTCATGGGTTCGTCAACACTTAGTTATCCCCCATAAAGTACCGACTGACAGACTAGAGCTCTATACTGACCGTAACCAATCACCCGGCCAAGGCTTGGTTCCCGGTCCACCACGAAGGCTCCTAATTTAATGCACACAATCACCACTAAGGCACAACCACAACGAATGCACAACAATCACCACGAAGGCACACATTCTATTACTCTCCCATCATAACACTTATCAAATTACAAAATAATAATATCATCATAACCGTAACCAATCACCCGATTAAAGGCTTGGAATCCGGTTTGACTATTTAAACATCAATTCAACATCACACTAACACATTATCATAACGTGTCTTTCACACATAAACACGTTGATATAAATATTTAAAACAAGAATAATTCTACCAACTCTAATTATTACTCATGATCATAAGTCCTTTTGAAAGATTATATATTATTAACAGAAAATTTGTTTTCACTTACCATGAGCCGTTGACGATCAAACTCATTTATATTTAAAAACAAAATCATTTTCTTTCAAGGACAACTTCACAATTAGCAATAATTATTATCATCATCATCATCATCATAATAATTATCATAATAATTATCACCATCAAAACCAACATCACAACCATCATCATAATAAACATCTCAGTCATCATCATCAAAATCATCATCATACCAATTAACATAATAATTATCACCATCAAAACCAACATCAAAATAAATAGGCCACAAAGTGGACCTTAGTGAGATTTCACTCACCTTAACTCCCGCTGCGTCTTCACAAGCACTAGAACAAGCACAACACCAACTTGTCAATAACCTAGATAGCACAAATCAACTTAGTGACCAACAAAACAAATGATCAACTTAGTGACCAACAACCAAGTGATAACCCTTTACACTAACTAGCTAAAACTTAACCCAAAGTTTTACCATAATGAGGCAAACCTCTTACGAGACCTCTCAAGGTCACCGAAATCCCATTAACAGCATATGGTAACCAATAAATGATTACCTCTATGTTCAGACTCCATAAACCAACACCGAACGAAACGAATTCCAGAAAAACCTCAACATACTTAAGCAACTTTGAAACCTACAATCTACATGTTCACGTACTCGTATCGACACGCACAACCTAACAATTACTCCTAACCACCCAACCTCTGCCGGAGGCGCCGCCACGCGCCACCACAAACGGTGGAGAGTGGGCCCCACGCGCCACCCCTAAACTTCAACAACTCAACAAACTTCCAACAGCAACCTTAAAGAGCATAGCAAAAGGAACACCTTTTATACCTGAGACTTGAACCCATTCGGCCGGAATCGGCCGGAATCGTCCAAAAGAAGACCGGCTGCCAAGGCGGCTCAATCCGACTTCTAGACCTCAAAACGAGGTGAATGGCAACCTAAAACATGCTTGGACGGAAGAAAGCTTCAAGAACTAAGCAGCCTCACCTCCAATCGCCGCCGTACACGGCAGGAACGCACCCGGGTCGAAGTCGGGTCCGCCACCCTCCGCTGCAGCGCTCGATTCTCTCTATCCCTCTTGAGTCGTCCTCACCCACCTACACAGGGAAGATCACGCCGAGGAGAGGAAGAAAACCCGACCGGTGCCGCCGTCTGAGTCCGCCGGAGTCGGCCGGAAAAGCCGGGTCGGGTCACCGGGTCCGGGTCAGGTCGGCTGGAGGACTTTGAATTCTCTCGGGGTCGGATAGAGAGAAGGAGAGGGAGGAAAAACTGGTTTCTGAAAAACTGAGGACCCAAACTGAAAATTTCCTATTTAACCTAAATATTCCCGAAAAGCCACAACTTCCGCTGACCATAACTTCCACATATGACATCCGTTTTACGCGTGTCACGTGTCTACGAACTCGTATCGTCGTGCTCTACAACTTTCGTGAAGGAAGTTTCTTGAGAAACCCAACCGATTAAAAAGTCAACTCTTGACCCTTCAAAATAGAGCATTTTCACGAAACTAATAAAAACTCGACTACTTCCGGTCCACTCACTAAACCACAAAACCATACAACTCTTACTTAAATAATTTCCAAAATAATATTAGAAACTAATATCAAATTCCCGGTATTACAATGAGGCTGTTCTTCCCCCTTCTCTATCTCTGGTCATCTCTGGTCTTCTACTCTCAGACTCAAGAACCCATCTTCTCCGGCGGCCAGTTATGGGAAGCCATGAATGTGACCAAAATGGTAAGATACATATAGTCTCTTACATGTTGGGTGTCCTAAAACATTAAAATAGGCTTGTTTAAATATGTGAGAATCTGACAAGCATTGTGGAGTGGTGACATTAATCAATTACCTATATGGTTTCGTTTAGGGGTTCTGAGATCCTATTCAGGTTCACCACCAAGTCATTACAGTCTCAAAGTAGACTCATTTTCATTCATGACTGAAAATACAGTGAATGGTTATGGCGCAGGGGAGTTTGAAGCTGGAGGGCACAAATGGTAAATATTCCCAATTCATTTTCATCTCTACCTCTATAGTTCTGATAACCCATGTCTTCAATCTACATTCTATCTCTTTTCTCCGTAAATTGGTTGTACCCTTTGAATAGATTATGGAAAAATGTAACCTTACTACCTTAGTTATGCTTTGGCCTAGTGTAATATGTGTGTTGTTTGCTCATAGGAGACTGGCGATATACCCAAATGGAAACAAGAAAAGAAATGTGGAAGGCCACATCTCTCTCTACTTGGAAATGGCCGGAGGATATTCACTTCAGGGTGATTGGGAGATATATGTTGATTTTAGATTGTTTTTACTTGATCAGAAAAGGGGCAAGTACTTGAATCTTGAAGGTACTAATCTTGTAGACTGATTAGTTTTTTATCAGTAGATAGGTCATGTGAGCAGGATACAATTTGTGATTGTTTTTTCTTTTGGTGCGGCGCCATGACTTAGATGCTTTCGCAAAGAGTATTGCTTTCATCGGGAAATGCTGCCCTCGCGTGGTTTTGATAAGCTTATGCCTCTTGAAAAGTTTACTAATGCCTCCAATGGATATGTAGTTGATGACACCTGCGTGTTTGGTGCTGAGGTCTTTGTATGTAAAGAAAGAACAAAAGGCAAAAGAGATCGTTTACTAAGGATGAACAATGCAATTATGTACAAGCATGTTTGGAAGCGGTTAAGAACTTTTCAGAGCCGGATGATCAATGCTACAAGTCAGAACTATTCACTGCTGGAAACCAGAAATGTTTTCTCTATTTAACCTTCCCATCAACATCCTTCTTTTCAGTTATAACAAATTAAATGCTTACGTTTTGAACTGTATGTGTACAATTTGAAATATTATTCTGCATTAAGTTTCCAACAAGTACAGTTAAGTTTCCAATGGAAAAAGATTGAGCTCCTGTAATTGAATTTTTGAATTGCAGGCAATGGGAAATTGATTGTTCTTCATGTGTTGATTGCAGGGAGATAAAGTTCTATCCGAAGGAAGTCACCAGGGAATGGGGACTGATATTTCTCTTTACTTGGCATTATCTGATTTGAAACCAACTCCTCCTGTGACCAAAATATTTGCTGAGTTTTGCCTGCGCATTGTAGATCAAAAGCATGCCAATCATCAGAGTGGGTCAGGTAAATATTGACCTTTTTCTTTGTGTGACAGTATATTTATAAATGCCATTATAATCATGAATTTGTGACAGTATATTTTCTGCAGTGTCTTTCCTTTCTTTTCTTTTGTTTCTCTTTTCAATTACTGTATGCAGGAAGTGACTGCATTTTTTTCTGCTTGCAGGTAAACAATGTTTCAGTGCCAAGTCTTCCTCTTGGGGTTTTCCTAAATTCATTACTTTAAGCGCTTTCAGCGAAGCGAACAAGGGGTTGATGATCAAGAATACTTGCATTCTGGAGGCTGAGGTCACTGTCCATGGAATTGCTAGAGTACTACAGCCTTAAACTTGTCCTGAATCCTACTGTCGAGCTGTTATTGTGTATTATACTGTGTTATTAGAAGATGGCTCATGGACATGAAATCTTGTCATCAAGGATCGTAGTTTGACAGTGTTTCTTTCCCATCAAGTATTGAATTTGTGAATTCTGGATGGTTTACTACCTTTAACCATATAGTAGGTTGTGCGACACTAGTTTTCACTGTATTGAATTGTGCAGCCAAAGAAGGGTAGATGGTGAACTGAATGATGATTCTCACTAAGAAATGTTTCAAGGTCTTGAACACACTTATACATGGAAGTTTTTATAGATGCTTTTCATTATTTCTGTTCTGTAGCTTTAACTTATTATGTGATCAATTTTACTGATATATATCCTAGGACATATATCTGTGGCTTTCGGTAAATGGATTTTTGATCTGTCATAGCTGTCTTCTCCCCATATATTCGGTTCAACACAGTTATCTGCATTACAATTTTCTTCACTAGAAACTCTTCACAATAAGAGAGATCTGAGGAATGCAGGCTTATATTTAGACTGGTTAAGCTCTAACAAGGGAGATGCTTGTATATAAAGAAAGACCTGAAACTTCAATCTAAAGTCTGTATGCTGTACCATCAACCAAAACTAGGAATAGGTAGAGTAGGCAACCGATTTCATTTTACTTTTACTTATCCAAGTTGTGTGCCACCTCTATTTCTGATTTACTTAAATTTGGATGTTACGTATCAAGTAAATCAGAAATAAATTTAAGTAGCTTCAGTTTGCATAGCTCATGTGTTGAAAAAGAATTTATGGATACCTTTTCCTTGATATAAAGACAATCCGTTGGGGCAAAGCATATTGGTTCTATCCTTATAGAGGTTTCAAGTTTGGAATATAGCACCTTTAATCTCCCCAGCTCCCCTTTATATACAGAAAACTCACTTTGATTCTAACACAACAGCAAACCAAGACTAACTCTTGTAACCTGCAACCGAATTCTCAGCAAGTTAAATTCAGTGGTCCAGTTTATTTTCATGACTAGTCTTAACTTTGATGACCAAGATGGTAAGAAGCTCTCTCTATTTGTCTGTGTTTGTCATTGTGTCAAAACTAGTAGCTAATGTTACTTGCAGGTGTTTTGAGATCGATTACGGATGCACCACCAACTCATTACACACTAAAAATAGAGTCACTTTCGACGCTGACAAAAAAATCATTGGAGAAGTACGAATCGGGGGAATTCGAAGCTGGAGGATACAAATGGTATATCTATGTCTCTTTAGCTAAACACAAAGATCTAATATCTGTGTGTATTCTCATAAAATTTTGTGTTTTTGCTAAAGGAAACTTGTTTTCTATCCCAATGGAAACAAGGGCAAGAATGTTAAAGACCACATTTCTCTCTACCTGGTAATGGCTGGAGCAAATACTTCCCAGATTCATTGGGGTGTACATGCTGTTTTCAGGTTGTTTTTGCTTGATCAGAATACCGGCAACTACTCGGTTTTTCAGGGTACGAGTTCTTTCATTTCAGTCTTCATATACCCAGCAGGGGATATACAAAATTACAAATCACTTATTTTCTAATGGTCATGTGCATTGCTTAGAAGAAAAGGAAAGGCGCTTTCATGCAATGAAGCTTGATTGGGGTTTCGATCAGTTTCTTTCCATCAAAGCTTTTACTGAGGCTTCCAATGGATTTCTCGTGGATGATACCTGTGTGCTTGGGGCAGAGGTCTTTGTATCTAAGGAAAGAAGCATGGGCAAAGGAGAGTGTCTGTCTATGGTGAAGGATGCTGTTATGTACAAACATGTATGGAAGATCGACAGCTTCTCCAAGATAACTACAGACTGCCAGGACTCCAAGACATTCAGTTCTGGAGAGCAGAAATGGTATCACTTAGCTTTCTTATCAAAGATTGCACGCTTCGTATTCAGATGTAATTTAGAAATGATCTAATCTAAATATATTTTGGTTTTGGCAGGAAGATACAACTATATCCCAAGGGCAAAGGCAATGGAATGGGTAGTCATCTTTCCCTTATTTTGGCATTGGCTGATCCTACTTCTCTACCTCCTGGTACTAAAATATATACAGAGTATACTCTGCGCATCCTTGATCAAACGTATCAGAGGCATCAGCATGGAAAAGGTAAATCTTTCTCCAATTTCTGTCACTGTATGCAGTCGAAGCATTCATTTGTGTTCTATAGTGTAATGGAGAACGTTTCTTTCTTACTTTCTTAAACTGCAGCTAGTTTCTGGTTTAGTGCCTCAAACCCAGAACGGGGTTGGCAAAAATTCATCACTCTAGGCTTTCTCAGTCAGACAGGCATGGGGTTTCTGTTGAAGGACAGTTGCATTGTGGAGGCAGAGGTCACCGTCCATGGAATGTCTTATGCAATATAGTAATACTTTGGCACCTATCGAGTAACAAATGAGGTGTAATGTTTCCAAATATAGTGTTAATAAAGATAAGAAGGCCTAATATCCATTCCTATCAGTATGCTTCATTACTTCGTTGTCTGCTATTCTCCTACACGTGTAGCCTTTCCCATTTCTATTCTTGAATAGTCTAGTATGTAGTAGTAATGTAATACGGAACTATTCCCAGCTAAAAAGGACAAGGAAAAACACAAAACCGGAGCACAAAGAATTACAACTTTTTTGTGAAAGCCACCAATGTGATGGATGTATTAATTCAGTAATGGGAAAGATAATATGGCATTATTATTACAGGTTATGAACTTTACAGAAAAGGGAAGAAATTAAAATATACAAGGAACATGAAATTACAGGGAACGCCCAAGCCACGCAGGCGTGTTTAGGACAAGTGAGAACGATAAATACTTACAATTGTGAACTATTAGATGATAAGAAGTGATTAGCCAAAGGTTTTCTCGCTGCTGTAACACATGTACAGAAATCCATCATCTTCCTTGTAAGTTTCGTAAATGGAATCCATATGACTTGCTGTACAGGAAACCCACACAAGAATGTGTTAGCAAGTCCTCACACAATTTTATCAATTTAAGTAGCCTGAACAAATGAAAAAGGCTTTTCACCTGTTTGAGGTAATGTGTTCTTCACAAATACAAAAAGCGCTTTCCCAGGAGTCAGTTGAAGCCGGCTGCTTAAAATATGGATAAACTGGCCAACAGACATATCTCTAGGAACCAAGTATCTAGAACAAACAAGGAAATACAGCATAAAGTGAGAATGCAGAAAAAAAAATGGCTGAAATTAGGAATTTCAATCTGTGCAACTAACTTTTGGATCTTTACCAAACTGCATATAATGTAATTCATCCAAGCATACATCTGTTTTTCAAAGCACAGAAAAGCAAGCAACTGCTCCTCAAAACAGGGAGCAAATAGCATATGCACAGTTCTCTGTTTTGTAAAATTTAGCTATATATATGACGAAGAGGCTGATAAAATTAACTGTTGTCGTATTCACAGAAAAAGGTACAGTACAGAAATCAGGAAGAACCTGAAAGACGGAAACTTTGTGGACCAATACAGAAATAGATAAAGAAGTGAGGATCTTAAAGTTGTTACCTTGTTATTAACACCTAACTATGTTCTAAACATTTGACACTCACATTTACCAAGGCAACTAAGTTTGTCCTTAACACACTTTAAAAATATAAATGAGACAACTAGAACATACTTTTTCTTTTCCATTTCAGGCAGGTCTGTCCTCGAATATCTTTCAATAATAACCTGCAGCAACACATTGACGAAACCCAATTCAGAATCAGCTCTGGAAGTTTATGCACTCTGAAAACAATGCTTCCATTAGAGATACATTACTTCTAGTACAGTTTAGCCTTATAATTGTGTGTGTGCAATAAAAATAAAAGAGCTCAGTCATCAACTCCTCCTTACTTTTGCCAGATCTCTAAAACGTAACGCAATGATAAAAGCATGTGTAATCACACACAACTCTCTAAGGTTCCAATGTTAATCACACGAATAATGTGATTCCTTGGTACGAAAGTTGAAACTGCCTGATGAAAGTGAATTTCAAACAAACTGTAAGATCTTCTGAAAAGCTAGAGTCTCATCACTAATCAACAGCAATGCCAGTCAAAATTTCTTGGACAAAAAGCAAACCAGAAATTTCCGATTTCAAAGTCAACACCCATTACAAGGCTGTCCAGCCACAGAATCAGAAACATGATCATATCTTAATCAATCAGACATTGAAATAATCTAATCCTTAACACAGATGCTTATTAATCAAAAACACACCAACAAGACCAAATCTTCATATTTCCAATTTCCAAGGACATTCCAGAAAACACAATCATCAGGCAAAGTGACAAACTTTGTACAAATTCCACAGCTTTTAGGCAAGAACATGATATTTCAGCCAGAATAGAGCCAAAACTTACCGGAACTCGATCAGGGTACTTTCCAATGATGTTCTTTGATTCTTCAAGACGCTCATCTGAATCAACAACCACCAAACAATAAACAAAACCAATAAGCACCATATGAAATGAACAATATTTTGATCAACATGAACGATCATGCAAAAGAAAACAAAAGCTGGGTGGGAACAAACCGAAAGAGAACTCTTGCTTGAAAGACGTGATCTTGCCCATAAAGTCGTTTGGTTGTTTGGCTTGTGAGAGAGGGAGAGAGAGTAGAGGACGAAATGAATGAAGGGAAAAATGAGAGAATTATTGGTTTGGGGTATTTATAGGGAGTGAAAAGACGTGTCGAGGAGAAGAAAGCTACAAGTGTTACGTAGATTAGTCACAAACGCACCTCACAAGTCGTTTTCTGTTGCTTTAAGCTTGTACTTATCCACCGACACGTTTGCTGACTTCTCACATTGGGCCTCGTACTTTGGGCTTCCACTGGTGACTTTTACTGGGCTTCGGCTTCACAATTGGAACAAGCCGACGGGCGAGCGGGTCAGGTTTATTAATAACGACAGACACAAAGACATGTATAACATGTTCACGACAAGGTCTCTTTCTCTAGACGAAGAAATTGAGTTCGTATCTTGTGAATACATGACTATTAATAGCGTGTTACCAGTAGTCTCTCAGCAAACGTCATACTGTTTCACGTAATTGCTCTCAAAACATAATTTTTATACAACCCGACTTCGGTGACAAGGAAAGTGACCACAACCAATAAACATGAGACACGTGTCCATTTTAAAAGGTTTGGCTGCAATTTAAAAACATAACATGGGGATTTTGAGTATTTGGCATATTTGTTTATAATTATTGTTGATATTTGTCCATCTCTCATTGGTGTTTGTCACCCATAAATGACCATAGCTGGTCATCCAAGTTATTTCTGATTCGATCTTTATATGTCCACGAATTATAATTCGAGCATTCTTTTCAAGGTATCACGCATCTAACACTAAACATGTTTGTATTTGACAGAAATGTTCTTATACGAGCGAGAACTTGAAAATCACTTCCGAAACCACGTTAAATTGTGCGATTATCGTATGATTCGTATCGATCTTTCGACACGATGGGTCCTCAATTCGCATGACCCACGGACCCGGCATGGACTAAAGCATCTTGCTACCCCTAGTTTGAAGGAAGCATTTGGTACCATAGGTGATCATGTAGCAAGAACTTCAGCTTTTCCAATGTCTCAACAGTAACAAGATTAACAACTCAACCATGACAAGAAATGTCCCGTGTATCCTTCATGTAAATAAAATTATTGAGACGTCTAGCTAGTTCTGCTGTCGGTGTGATGGAAATTTTACAATGACGTTATGCTAGCTCTTATATTTAATGAAGCTCGATTTATCCAAAATATCTAATCTAATATTCGATAAATTGATGGACAATACAATATGGTGTAGCACCATCATGTCCGATCTGCATTGAACAAGATCACTTGTCAGCACCAAACCCGTCGAAGTGACTCTCACGTTAGAGCTTTTATTTTCATTTCTCCATTTAATTATGCATGTTCCATTTAATATCTAGTTCAACAATGTTGCTTCAGAATACAGTAACAGTTTTTGCCGGAGAGATCTAACTCGTCCAAGTGTCGTCCTCACCGGAGAAATTTGCTTGTGAAACTAGAACGAGAGAGTGGCTGACGAGTCGACGGAGATTGATGTACCATGGACATAGATTCAATGAAGAATAAGCACATCATATATAGGCCCAGTTTGGTATCGCTTTTGGGACCTGCTTTTGATCCAAAAGCGATTTTGAGAGAAATAGAGGGTGTTTGGTAAACAATAAAATAGCTGTTTTTGGGAGAAGCACTGCCAGTGGCAGCTAAAAATGAGAAGCAGGTGGAGGGTTGCTTTTCGTTTTCGCTTCTACGGGAATCATCTTGAGACGCGCTACAGTTAAATGAACTTTCTATTATTACCCAACCTACCCTCTTCTTTCTCTTGCTTTCTTTCTCTTGTCTCTCTTTCTTGGCATCAAATCTCCTGGGAAATTATTGTTCTGTGCTCATCTCTTCAATACTTGAAAGGATTTCTATGAAATTATTGTCTCTCTTTTCATACTTCTATCATTTGAGTAGTCTGTAAAATAATAGATCCAACCTCCATCTTCTTCTACCTCTCTCTCTTCCTGAAGAATTTGCTAAATTCATCCCATCTCCCCCATCAAATTGAGAGAGGATTCTCCCGAAAGAGGACAAAGCCAAAGCTTAATGGGTTGAGATTTTCCCTTTTGCACCATGTAATTCCAGCAGATAACTCATGAATTGAAAAATGAGAGAGGCATAACTAAAGAATAGATTGGTCATGGCCTCCTGGGAATGGATCTCGACAAATAAACAATTACGTTCATTATCTTTTGCAACTAATGTAAAGAAAAGTCAATTCACTATCTTTTACAATTTCTTTATGATTAAATTAAGGGAAAAAGATCATTCGCACAAAATAGAAAAAGTCAAACCCCATTTCAATGATAATCTTTTTTATTAGCCCATTTGATTACAAGGTACTTATTTTAAGCCCAAATACACAAATCTTTATTAAAATATAATAAAATTATATTTTTAAAGACTTTTTTACCCTTAGCTTTTACTTAAAGAGAAAAAGTGAAAAAGATGGAGGGAAGACTTTGCCGAAAGCACTCCGAGCTCTGGCGCCAGTCACCGGCGGCCGCATTCCGGTCGCTGGACTCCGAACTCCAGCCGTCGGAATCCGGTCACCGGTGACCGGAATTTTCCGACGGCCGGAAAATTGCCGGCATCCGATGGCCGGAATTTTCCGGAAATCTCACTGGATTTTTTTAAATGCCATCGAAATTTACGTGATCTTAACCCAAGTACGAAAAATAAAGTTTACTACCCCTAGTAAACTTTTACTGGGGGTAGTAAACTCAAAATAAAGTTTCTCCATGACCATTATACACCTTAAAACAGTGAAAAATCAACTTAGATGCAGAAAAATAAAGTTTATTACCCCTAGTAAACTTCTGCTGCGGGTAGTAAACTTACAATACAGTTTTCCTATGACCATTATATACCTTAAAGGAGAGAAAAAATCAACATATATGCAAAAAAATAAAGTTTACTGGGGGTAGTAATCTTGCAAAATAATATCTCCAAGGCTATAAGTACACATTAAAACGGAGAAAAATAAACTTAGATGCGAAAAAAATAAAATTTACTACCCTTAGTAAACTTTTACTGGGGGTAGTAAACTTGTAAAACAGTATTTTTAAGGCCATAATACATACTAAAACAAGGAAGAACAATTTAGATTCGAAAAACTAAAGTTTACTACCCCCAGTAAACTTTTATTGAGGGTAGTAAACTTGCAATCAATAAAAGTTTACTGGGGGTAGTAAACTTGCAAAACAATATTTTCAAGGCCATAATACAGACTAAAACAGAGGAAGAATAGATGCAAAAAAATAAAGTTTACTACCCCCATTAAACTTTTACTAGGGGTAGTAAACTTGCAATCTATTATCTCCAGAGAAAAATCAACACACGAGCAAATAATAGAAAATTAATACCCCTAGTAATTTTTATATTTTGGGTGCAGAACACAAAAATAAGATGCTATGAAATATTATTACCGTCAGTAAGAATCTTAATTATTCCATATACATCAACGCCAAAACTTATCTAACAGGTCTATCTAACCAAAACTGATTTCATAATTATCAAACATCAATGACAGACTAACGAAGGTACATAAACCTTTTGTTAACCAGAAACCTCAACGTTTGTTCACGAAAAAAAAAAAAAAAAACCCAGAAACCACAACAACGATGGCACAACGCTAGCTCATCCTCTACAAAAACGGCGGCCTTCAAAACAGTTCTGGCGCCATCGATTTCAACCCAGCGAAATTGAACCAGTCTGATTCAGTGAAGTTGACCTCTGTCTTCAGACTTCGGAGAGAAACAGAGAGAGATGCCAATGGTGAGAGAGTGGGGATCCGATCTCTAGAGGCGTCGAACTTGCAATGGAGAACACTGACGAGCGACGTCGGAGAGGAGTGATTGGAGGTCGTCGATGTCAGAGAGGAGAGATCGGAGGCCGTCGACTTCAGATGCGCGGCAACCTGATTTGGATTTGACGCTGCTCTTCGGCTCAACGGTCTCGGCGGGAGGAGAGAGTGAGAGAGTGTGTGTGCTTTCCAGATTAGAGGAGAGAAGGAGGAAGAGATCTGGTCAGAGATGTGTCGGTGATCAGTTTGGCAGTGACGAGGACCGACGTGAGGGATCTAGCCTCATCGGCGTCGAGGCAGCGTCACCGGTGCAGTGCTTCGCCAGTGCTTCATGTCGTCAGTGCATCGCCGGAGAGAGGAATCAGATTCACGTTTGAGAGAGGAAAGAGAGTGGGAGAGTTTTCTGAGAGAGAGAGAGTTAATGATTGGGAAAAAAGAGGAGAAAGAGAGTTAAATTAGGGTGAGAGTATTGACGTCTTTTTGTTATAATTCATTGGAATTGGGTTGTTGAATAGATTTTCATTGGAATGGGCTAAAAGGATGTTAAATTAGTCATTTACTCTTAAATTAATAGTTTAATTATGATTAAACTAAATATACTTGATACATTTTCTTTATATACTTATTTTTCTGTTTTCAAATTATTTCACTTTTTTTTGTTCCTGATGCAACTGGTTTGTGAAATAAAGACTAAAATCGGAGCAATACAACATTATGAAGTTTTTCTTCTAAAAAAAAAGATATGAAGTTTTTATAGAAAAATATATTGACTTATTGAGCATCCATGTCCAATTTGGTAAATTACACTTAGCCACACTTCTGAAAAATATGTTACCAAACGCCTCAGCTGATTTTCCTAACAGCAATTTTAAAAACAATTCTGGTCGCAGCAGATTCAAAAACAATTCTCCTCACAGCACAGCTGTACCAAACTGGGCCATAATGAGTTTAGGTCAAACTCTAGCTTTTAAACAGCTTCGAAGTTCGAATTTGGGTAGTTTTGTGTTTGGTTTTTACTGACTTTTCTTCTTTGGTACGCTGATTTTGACCGATGTTGGTAGGTTGCTGGGTAGTGGTATCATATAAAGATTGGAGAAGGGGATGTAAGACCAAATCACCAACTCGATCACCAACCCATTACATAGGATATGATTTAGTGATAGACCAACTGAGAATCTTCCTACATAATTCTTACCAAACTATTCATAAAGTCAGATTAAGGTTGCATGATCAGGCACACGTATATGAATCACAAGTTTTGGTCTTTGGAATGATTTAGCTAGGGGGCAGAACGAAACGAGTTGATGCTTCTTTATTCTGGAGGTAATCAGGTAGTGATGCATTGATAACTTGTATACTATGATGATAACTTGTATACTATGATGGGTGTCTCTCAATATCCATGTGACGTCAACAAAAAAAACTGATACTCAGTGGTCAGTGCTCCAGATCGACGTTGATGATTGATGCATGCGATCAACTGCATCTAGGAAAATTTGGCATATACAAAAACCGTAGTACACGTAAATAAAACTAAAAAGTTCAAAACCACCGATAGAAATGACACAAACATAATATAATCACATACATAATTTTGTTATATTCTCGTTTGTAGCTTTGAAAACTTGTATTTGAGACTTCAAAACCAAACTACAGGACAATGTTTTTTTTTTTTGGGTAATTAATGAAACTGCATTAAGATAAGCCCCGACAGATAAACCTAACAAGAAAAATTATAACTCGACCTAAGTCCACATAGATAGGGCAAAAAGTGTAACCGTAAAATTTAAGTATATAAAACATCATCTCCAAAAATGGTACAAACATAGCAGCTGCCACCCAAGTTTCTCGCCAGCCGCCATCGATCAGGAGCCAAGATGTTGTCGAAAGTGTCATACAAATGGGATAAAAACCGAAGTACTGCTACCAATGACTAACAAAACACATCCAAACAAAACCAAAGATTTAAGGGGACGAATGCCTAAAACCAAAACCACCCGCCAGCTAGAGACTCAATTCGGGAAGAAACCAAGATGGTCAGATGGTGTAGAAGCCAACAACAAAGAAAAGAATGCAGGTTGAAATACCTATGCGTGAGCACCTATAAACCTCTAAGTAAAGTGATTCTCACTTTTAAGGAAAAGCTATGAAAACCTTCATGGATCAGGTTGTTGGAACTTGAAAGATAAATGGGAGCTATGGGTGGGATTGGGTGAGGGAAGACATGGAGGTTTGTGGATCTATAAATTTGTTAATGTAGTTATAGCCCCCCAAATTTGATAAGTCAGTAAATCACCACACGAATGGTGTTAAGCAACCACAACGGGTTGAGATAACAAAAATGATGAAAATATATCATGACACAACAAGGAGAGTCCCCTACTGCTCTCAAGCCACTGATATGGATCTGAAAATTAATAGTGTACCAGCTTAATAAGACCACAAACTATAGAACCAATTTAATGATGTACTAATTTATTTATTTATTTTTGAATAAATAGGAACGGTTTTTTGCTTCATCAACTATTATAAGACAATTCACATCATATGACATGCCCCACAAGGTCTGTTAATTAAGCACCATGATTAGTACCTTCGTTATTTACAACTAGGCTTATAAAGAGCTTGAAGCAAAAGAAAACAGTTTACGTTACTACCTAATTCCTTGGAACAAAATAATGACTACATATGAACTCAATTGGTGGACACCTAATAAACTTAATAATTAGGGTTATCTTAAGTCTAACACTTAGGTTGACCTAACCGAAGATTAAGTCTTTCCCTTGCCCTTGGCATTAAGGCTAGCCTTCTCAGGCCTAACAACACATGCAATCAAGTAATACACTATGGTTGCATAACCACTAGAGGCAACGTTTCGTCGAGCCCTGACTGGTAGTGCCCCAACGTTAGTTGTCGATCCACTCCAATATAAAACACCCTCGGCCACCACAACAACCATGATTAGAGCCTCTGAAACAACTTGGTTGGGATCTCGACTTCGCCGCTTGAGAAGACATTACATCACTTATTTGAGTCCACATCGTTGTCATCTTGTTATTGCTGATTGGAGTCAGTTGTGTAAGACCTCAGTTAGTGTACATTTAGTGAACTAATAATCAAGAAATAAAACTCAATTTTAATCCTCATGCTATGTGTACCCCAAGTTCTACGATTTACCCTTGCCCTTGCCTCAGCCAGGACAAGCGAAACAAAGCTTGCGATATCGCATTAATAGATTTCATAGGAACGAACTAGGTTGTAGTCGGGATGAAACCAAGCGCTCTTAACAAACAGAGTCAAGTCACTCCGTTAAGTGAGAGTCCAAGTGGGGTGATGAGTCAACGTCATGTCTGCCCAGAAAAAGAAAACTTGACAGGCTGGGGTAGGTGGGTTATTTACAGGTAATTATTACCAAACGCGCGGTAAAACGCGTCCTCCCCACGTCTCAGAATCTCAGATCACCACCCTCTCCCTATCTCACCCACCGACTCACCCCCACCGACGGCCGAGATTTACCCCCGCCCCTCGATTTCACTGCCACGTGATCATGAATCTACCCCAACTTTTGATACTTGGGGTTGGCCAACACTGGAATCTCATCCCCATTTCCTTATAAATTGGGGCCTCAACCTCCTCTCTTCCTCGAACCGCTTGAGTAGGAGAACAGACCCCAATTCTTCACAAGGTCCTTTCTTCTTCTCCTCTCAAGCTTACCCAAACTCTCTCCCCCGCTACCTCTCAGGTGCGCTTCTGGTTCTTCTTTGCTGGGTTCATTTCAGTTTTGCTTGATTACACTTGAGGAAACTTATGTCGACAAATTTGACAAACATACTGAACAAAATAAATATTGGATCTGGGTTTTGTTGCCGACACTAGATCTTGAATTGGGTAGTTGTTGAATTTGATAAAGTTTTGAATCTTTAAACTACGAAATCAGATCTGTTAAGTGCACACCAGCTGTTTGATGATATTGCTGTGAGAACTATGTTTTCAAATTCGAATTGCTGATTAGATTTCTGTGTTATGTTGATGCAGATTTTTTGGGAAATGGCTCTTGAAACTTTCTTGTTCACCTCCGAATCCGTCAATGAGGGTCACCCAGACAAGCTCTGCGACCAGATCTCCGACGCCGTGCTCGACGCCTGCCTAGCTCAGGACGCCGACAGCAAGGTGGCTTGCGAGACTTGCACCAAGACCAACATGGTCATGGTGTTCGGTGAGATCACCACCAAGGCTAATGTCGACTACGAGAAGATCGTCCGTGACACTTGCCGCGAAATTGGGTTCGTTTCAGCTGATGTGGGTCTTGATGCCGACAACTGCAAGGTGCTCGTTAACATTGAGCAGCAGAGCCCTGACATTGCCCAAGGTGTCCATGGTCATTTGACCAAGAGGCCGGAGGAGATTGGAGCTGGTGACCAAGGTCACATGTTTGGCTATGCCACTGATGAGACCGAAGAGTTGATGCCTCTCAGCCATGTGCTTGCAACCAAGCTCGGTGCTAAGCTCACTGAAGTTCGCAAGAATGGTACTTGCGCATGGTTGAGGCCTGATGGCAAGACCCAAGTGACCGTTGAGTACTTCAATGACAACGGTGCTATGGTTCCAATCCGTGTCCACACTGTCCTGATTTCGACCCAGCACGATGAAACCGTGACCAACGATGAGATTGCTGCTGATCTGAAGGAGCATGTGATCAAGCCTGTGATCCCAGAGAAGTACCTTGATGAGAAGACCATCTTCCACTTGAACCCATCTGGCCGATTCGTCATTGGAGGGCCTCATGGTGATGCTGGTCTCACCGGCCGCAAGATCATCATCGACACCTACGGAGGATGGGGCGCTCACGGAGGTGGTGCCTTCTCCGGCAAGGACCCAACCAAGGTCGACAGGAGTGGAGCCTACATTGTGAGGCAGGCAGCCAAGTCCATCGTCGCCAGTGGACTCGCAAGGAGGTGCATTGTGCAAGTGTCTTATGCCATTGGTGTGGCTGAGCCACTGTCTGTGTTTGTTGACTCTTACGGCACCGGGAAGATCCCCGACAAGGAGATCCTCAAGATTGTGAAGGAGACCTTTGATTTCAGGCCTGGTATGATCGCCATCAACCTTGATCTCAAGAGGGGCAATGGAAGGTTTTTGAAGACTGCTGCTTATGGGCATTTTGGAAGGGATGATGCTGACTTCACCTGGGAGGTGGTGAAGCCACTCAAGTGGGATAAGGTTCAAGCTTGAATCCAAAACATTGAATTAATTTGAAGCATGTGCTGTTGATGCTCTCTATACTGGCATTTTGCCATTCTATTTTTTTCCTATTGATTTTTGTGTTCTTTCAAGAATGTGTTAGTAGCTTACTATGTATTCACAGAGGCTGTAATTGTATGCTATTGCTACTCCCAAAGTTTAATAAAGAAAAATTTAGCAGAGTGGTTTTGCTGTGGAGTAGCAACAATTTAACATTGTTGTTGCACATGGCAAGTGGCATTTTTATAACGAAGTGTGTCTGTGTTTCTGCCTGTTCTCTGGGTTTCATCAGTATTTGCCATTACTATTATTTTTGTGAGAGGTCCTGTGATTTATGTCTTTTTTGGTTGTAAAGAGCAAAGAGAGAGAGTTGTTGACAGGCTGGTGATCAACCTTGAAGACTACTGGTTTATTTGATCTACAAGAAGCTTGCTTTCCCACTTGAGCAGTGTCACTGAATGGCTTTATGTACTAAAAGAGTTGAGGATCTTCTACAAGACTCGAGAGCAATCAATGAAGCAGCTCACTCTCATCAGTATGACACTATGACTATCCACTTGGCTTTTCCATAGAGCACAATGAGCACATGCACTGAAATATAGGCTTGTACTGCCATATCCCACACTTGCTGGGTACATGTTTCATGTCATTCTCAAATATATGACAAATATGTTGATATGAAGGGGTGCAATCATGTCCCACATTGAATAAAGATGCATGAGTGTACTACTAAGAATAGAAGCGCATATGACATATAATACACAAGAATGGCACAAAATATGGTGAAAATTCTTGAAACCAAAGGACTGTTCCAAGTACTTCAGTTTTTGTGTATTCAAGTTTACTCTAAATTGGTCTCTGGTTGAATCTCAGGCACTAAATCTACTGTCCTCTGTATCACTCTGTTTTAGATCAAGTCCCTCTTTTGTCCTATGATAGTTGGCAAGGAGCAAGATGTACATCTACATCTACATGTAGCCATCTACATCTACATGAGCATATGCACATAATAATTCATCAGTGATGGACCCAAGCAGGCACAAGGTATCAGAACCAATTTTTTATTTCTTTCTTTCATCCACTACTAAACTATATATTTAGTAGTCACCCATTACATTTGAGTATCTTGTAGATCTTAGGGCAATAAACTATATATTTAGCTAGAAAAATACAAAGTACTTTGCTAGCTAGCTCCTCTAGTAGCCTTTATACTTTGAGTTATAACCACCTCATCTCAGATCAGAACAGATCAGTTCCTTATTCAGTTATATGCTGATAGCATGTTCTCTATTGTGGAGGGTAGTTGCAGCTTCCAACAGCTGCAAAACAAAGACAAAAAGTGGCATCAGAAAAGCTATTCCATCCTTCCAGGTCTTAGAAGCTTTGGTTTTAGCTTTCAAGCTAATCTTCAAACAGCAGTCATTCTATTTTAGGTGTGACTACTCACTAGGATTCTCATAAACAAGCAGTCCACTGCCATTGAAATAGCAAGCATTGGCCGTCTGTCCATCTTGTTGGAAAAAGAGGTTCATGACCATCGATGCAGATGAGACCTTGTTAGAAGGGATGTAACAGGAACCTCCCGGTTGGATAACGGAGCAGCTAATCTTGTAGTACCCTTGTTGGCAGACATACTGGACATTCATCTCAAGCTGAGCATCAGAAGTAGATGGCTTAGCAATGCACCACTTTCTGTCGTTTGCCTCCTGCGAACCAAAGAGCAACATGCATCATTCGTTCTCATCGATCAAAATTTACGTAACTTAAAAAGGCAATGAATTGAAAGTATGTGAAGAACTGTCAAACTATTGTTACCCGCCCGTTTTCATTTTTGACTTCCCTTGCTTCTGCAAAAGGTTACCATATAATATAGTTAGTGCATGACTAAAGCCTTGAAGGAATGTGATTTAATGAGGCAGATAACAAAAATTATGGCACAGCAATGTAAAAGTAAAAATGTAGAGCAACCTACCAGTGCTCGTAGTGAAACATTCGAAAAGAGCAATGGTCAAAACAAAGAATACAAATGACAATTTCAGCATTGCAGACATTGCTGTAAAATCCAAATGCAAAAGCAATTCAAAGAACACAAAGAGGGAGATAATATGGATTATGAATTGCATTGTTAATCTCTTCTGCTGCTTATATAGAGATTGAGGGTTCGTAATGTCTACTAGGCAATCTAGCTTTTTAGTCTTTTTCGTGACACTATTGATAGTGACGATGATGTGATGAAAACACATTTTGCGCTTAGTTTCCAAGCTGAGATTTTCAGTTGGACAAGGTGGTGGGATTCAATTATATTTGGCAATTAGCAAGTAATTCAACTTTTAGAGTTCATGGTTTTGTGATTAAATTAGCTTGTTTAGACTTGAATATAGGAAAGCATAATCTTTTTATGTTTTTAGTATGCTTCTTTCTAAGTTTATTTACTTGCTAAGAAATGAGACTCTGGAATTAAGGGATTGT
Organism: Fragaria vesca subsp. vesca; assembly: GCF_000184155.1. Taxonomy (NCBI): domain Eukaryota; kingdom Viridiplantae; phylum Streptophyta; class Magnoliopsida; order Rosales; family Rosaceae; genus Fragaria; species Fragaria vesca. The sequence goes on along the minus strand of NC_020494.1, from coordinate 15,266,870 downwards.
GATCCTACTCAAAATGCAAAAAGATGCCTCTTTATCTGATTCTGAGCTGTGTAATCTCTTACAATGCTTTCTCAACAGTCTAGGAGACCCATTTAAGCGACGAAATATGATCTAAATGCGACATAGAATGATGGAAATGACAAAACTCGATCTCTTCTTCCATGTCACTTCAATTAAGTTGCCTCACTTGCCTGACTTAGTTACCGACGAGGGGGTTATAATTTAGAAAGACTCAAGTGGCAAGTATCATTCTTGCATTACAATGACATGGTCTATGCGTTTGCTTATACTGCCGTGTATACAAAATGTTTTGCATCGTCTATATCACTTTCATATCCACATTACGTTAAACAAAAGAAAATTGGAAATGAAATGAAGAAATTGGTCAGGTTATATCTTATATATAATTGTGTATCATGATAGATAAGATAGCAGAAAAGTTGTGAATCAATTTCATGCACAATCACACAGTGATAAAAAGCATGCATGCTGCATTAATCCAATCGATCATGACTGATAAGTGATAATCCGCATTGCATTTCCACCAGTTTTTCTTTCTTTGGAGCTTTTCAATACAGTCACCTTACCTTTGCGGAGATATAGACTCGAAATTTTTCATAGGAAAGTAATCAATAATGGAATTTCACCCAACTCGCGGTTTGTTTCATCAACTAACTCATAGCGGCTAGCATTGTATATGATTTCAAACAACAACTTTTATCAATTCTTCACTAAATTAGGGTCACAAGATACACCCCCATAAAATTAAATTCTTTCACACGGAAACAGTCTGTGTGAACATGGTGTAACACACGCGGATCTTCATGTGAATAATGAATACCCACTTTCACACGATACAGCCACAGACTTGAATCCGACCGTATTGCGACCATTTTTTAGCAGTGATTGTTAAGTTTAAAATTCTTTTTGGAAGCTGAAAAGTTTAATTATGCTGTACTGGTTGTAGATATGTATTTAATGTTTGTTATTTTCTAAGTTGTAGTAGCTAGAGGGTTTAAGGCTAAATTTTTTTTTTAGGCTATAGCTACTTCAATACTTTAAATTTTTGTGTGCTTCTAATGTTTATTAATGTTTGTTATTTTCTAAGTTGTAGTAGCTTAATATTTATTGATGTTTATAATGTTTGCTAATGTTTTTCAGGCTACTTCAATACATTAATAGACTTAATGAAATAGACATTAATATTTTCTAAGCTACGTACTTCAATACATTACAATTTTTGTAGGCTTAAATACATTAATAGACTCCCTTTCTAAGTTGTGTGCTTCTAATGAATGTTAATCGCAACTTATTTTGGGAGTCTACTTCAATTTCATGCAAAATGACAGTCATTAGAAGCACACATTCACTAATCATGATTGATTGCATTAATTCAACCGGTTTGTTCAAACCTTTCAATGAAAAGTCTAATTAAGCTAGTAGTACGTGACATAATTAACATGAAATTAAGTTTTCCACATGATGTATTTTAAGAAACTTTTCACCCTAAATTTGGTATAGTTAAGTTTAGATCACAAGTTACGAGTATTATAGTCCATCACCCACAAGATGTAGGTTCACATTCCACCGTTAGGTAGAAGAGAAGCCATGTATTATCCTGTCTAGTTGCAATCTTGATATTCATCGTTGTCCTTTGAATTTTTAAGTGATTATGGTATGTAGGACATTGGGGCATGGACTAAGTTTTGGGTGTGTAACCGAAGAATCTAGATCAGGAGGTCGGAGAGCCAAGTGTTTTAACTGTTGATATATGTGTGCTTAAGCTCCTGGACTCCAACAATATGATATACATTAATGATCAACACTTCTTCAAATATAATATACGTTTATCATCTATAGCTCTATTTCTATATTCTACAAAACATAAATTTGCAGGATGGGAGATGCACGCTACCAATCTTGCAATATTAAGGATATTTAGCAACCCAAACAACCGAAGTTGTAATTTTGGACAGCATCGGTGCTTTTAGTGATCAAACGAGCATTACTGAATTACACTTTTATTTAAACAGCTAATTCCTAATGTGAAAAGTAAAACTAGTTAACCTCTGTTGCACTAAGTTTCTTCAATATATTGATCCTCGTTGAGTATACAATCCAGAAATACCTGTACCAAAAGTCCTTGTTCTGTAGAAGCCTTTACCAGAAGTCCAGAAATGCCTGAACCATCTGACTACTTTGACCCTGCAGTTGAAACAGAGGAAGAGAAGCGGTAAATTCATTTTTACTTTGAGTCTCTCTTTTACTTTTCTTTGGTCAATTTCTCCCTGAACCAGCACATGATTTCTACCAGCCATTGTGTCAGTCACTTTGACTGAGAATGATACAGCTTTGCTTCAAATTCTGGAACTCCCTCCTTATATACCACCATTGATTTTTCATCAAGGTTTCATCTTTACCATTATGCAAGGCAACATCTTCTCATTCCCACCATACTATTCTGAGTACTCTCTCATCTTTTATGTATTCCATTTGAATGATTCGATCGCTACCCTTCTCATTTCTTCCACCACACCAGCCATGTCATCTTCAGATATTACTCTTCATCTTAAGGTTGCCTCAAAAGTTCTATGTTTCTTGAACATCATGCAATTTGTCTTGCAGCCGGAAAGGTTTGATTAAGTTAGGATTACAAGTTAGCAGATTCATAATGGCCGGAACAGTGACCCTGGGGTCATCCGCACATGAGGAGTAGTATCATCGTCAACATCCATATCCCACAGTGTTGCCGAGGCCTGAGTTGTCCCCCGACGTCAACTCAGTCTACGGCTCTCTCAGGTTCTGATCCCTGCCTAGATGAAGAAACGAGTGTCCACAAAGAATCATCAAGTAGCGAGAGGTGCAGTTAACGAGTGTACATCAAACACGCAGTTGAATAGAATAAGAGAGTTCAACCAGGAGTCGCTCGCGAGCTCTCCCCTGAGGTCACCTCAGGATGAGGGCATGAAGGAGAAAAAATAGAAGTACTTTTCGAACTTAATTACATCAAATTTGTGCTTCCTATATCATCATCTACGCCTTTAAATTGGAGTCTTCTTGTTAGGTAATTTAATCGATTAGTGGTTTGAGTGGAAATGTATGTATGTGGTTTGAGTCTTCTTGCGGCCTCTTATTCAAAGGATACATTTATATATGTAATATATGAACTATGAAGAATGTTAAGTATATAGTTCACATTGTTTACAATTTCTCTTAATTTGACCCATGTTTGCTGGTATATTTGGGGTTTAGCTATTGCCTTGACTCTAGAGTTTGAAGAACTTTACCGATCTAAACCGTCATGTTTCCCAGAACTTGCCACAATATTACCAACATAAGGTATATATCTAATTCATCACTTTTTATTGTTTTAAGATAGCGTCGTTTAAAAAAAGAAAGAAAGATAGTGTTGACATGGATAATATTGCTCTTTCCTACTGGTTTTGTGTCCTCTCCTATCTTAAATACAAATCTCAGTTTTTTTTTTGAGGTAAATCTCAGGTCTTTTGGCTAACAATAAGTTCTGGCAAACAAGGATTATATGCTGTAAAATCCATGATTCTAACTTCTAAGTCGTCAATATTCACTCAAAAGATTGTGATGATAAGTTGATAACCAGACGATTGGGACTGTGTCCATGTTCTTGGCAGACTAGCTAGCTGGGTCGCTAGGTTTATTATAAATTTGATTTGAAGTTGTTTGTGTTCTTGTAGTCATACTAGGCATCAGTTCACATTCATAATCCAAATTAGACTGTAATCTCAAATACTTGATCACAATGAGATTGACAGGAAATCAGATCACTTCAGTCACTTAATTTCATGCAAGTTACTGTTATTCCTCAGCTTACCAAGCACAGGCCCAACAGGCCAACACCCATCATCATCTATCCCGCTCTGCATCAAAACAATATAATCCAACTGCTTAATCATACAAATTACTTGGTGTTGATTGTTACACAAATTAAAACAAAATAAAATCTAAGTAACTTTCACGTTTGATTCTGTCCAACAGTAACTAATCAAAAGTAATTATGTAGAAAGCCACATCTGATCTCCCACTTTCTAAATTCACTTTTTAGGTAGTGGATCAGTCACTCACAGTACATGTCACATCGATCACATAGATTATATAGCATAAGCATACATACACTAATAAGGGGCAGATTCCATGTGCTTTGCACGAGGCTGATATTGAGAAGTTTTCTCTGAAAATACAGCTTTGCATACCAAAACTTTCCTTATATAAGAGTGTTTCACGCATGCATTATATTGTTTGTCTGTTTGAACAATTCCATTTTATGCTCGTGTTCTTGGTTGCTTGTACAGATGCGCAAGGCATTGGACTAATTCAACGTTTTGATCAGTTGAAATACTCTGGGTCCTCCTAAAACGCTGTTATTCTATTTGTGCTCAAAATGGGAGGATATGAATTCAGTGTTGATGATCTAAAGTTATATGTTATTTTTGATTTTTGAGACATTAAGTATTTAGATACGTGCCAGTGTGGTTTGATGATTATATGGAGGATGCTAAACGAATGATGTAACCGAATAACCGATTATACTTGGTAACACTTTTAAGACATAAAATATTTAGATTTGTGTTAGTATGGTTTAATGATAATTTGAAGGATCATAAACAAATGATGTAACCGAATAACGGATTATACTAACTCAAATGCCTAAGAGCCTTTAATTTATAATTCTCTTCTCCTATATAAAATTGGGTCCATTGATGCACCTAATTTTTAGTGTGTACGTATTACACATGATATCATAACTCCTGGTAACAAACTTGCATGGTGCTCATCTAGAATTCACTCTACTCTCCTGAGTCTCCTCCCCTACATTCACATCAATGATCCCCTAAGAATGTGGAACACGATCATTGTATTAGAAAATGAAATCGAACGCATGCTGCAGATTTTAGTGGGATGACCCCATATTATGATAGGGACACCATGAAAATCAGAATAGCAAAAGTGTACAACTCAATAATACATTTGATGATTCCTTCTTTTTCTCAAGGAAAGGTTATTAGGAATTGGGATCTCAAACTTCTATCTACAACTCAATAGATGATTCCTTCTTTTTCTCAAGGAAAGGTTATCATATATTATACACCCATCTTACATATAATCATCACTACCACGAATCAAGCACATATTTTTGAAAATGTCAAAAATAAACAAGCAGCAGCAGGGGGTCTCTCTCAAATGAAATAAGCAAACCATCACAGAGAATCTCCAAGTTGACTTGAACATCCATGACCAACTGCTCATAAACATGTATCCATTTGATCACTGCTTTAGAATGCTCTGGAAATCGACCAGGTCTTCGTCTTCCTTTGCTGGATATACCCAATAGGCCAATAGTATGTGAACACTGATCGTCAAGGGTTCTACTTTTATTCACGAAAGCTTTGAGACCTGGTCCTACAGATGCCACAAGAAATAATGGACCTAACAGATAACAATCACCTTGTTACCTATCCCTTTCCGAAGTGGGGCACATGATCTTTCTCTTGTTAGCAAAAGGTAATTAAGTTAAAATCAAGAAGAAAAAAAGTGACTAAGAAACGCTTGACGTATATTGTTGGAAACTTTAGAATAGTTTATTTTTTTTCCTAGTAAACCCCCTCCTTTTGATGGTAGCACCTGGATAGATTACACTAGATATCGGTGGCGCCGATATCTATTAGTAGAGTTTTAACTTTTAGTACACGTCATTAACCAAAATGATGTGAAAATGAATTCATCGCAATCAAATATATAATTATTAACAAAAAACCAGTTTGACAAAAAACTTGATCAATTTCCAACTCTATCAATTATTTTCTCATCTGGGTGCAAATTGTTTGATACAAAATTTAGGGTAGTCAAATGATTTCAGAGGTTACCAGAATTAAGGTTGACATCGAAGTGTGGTTTCCCCAAAATTTTCTCCTGATCTACGAAACTGAAAAAGAATTGAAAAGGGTTTGATTCAATCATTTAGACAAAACAATTCTAAAAGTGTAGTTGGTGAGGAGAACTCACCGACAGAGAGGTTTGCGGCTGAGATTGAGGAGACATATATAAGTTACTTTGAACCATTTTGGACAGACGAATAATCAAATCCTTATCTTGTTGTTGTATCAATATGCAAACGAAATCAATGCACTAACTAAGAAAAACAATGCTATAATTAAGTGTATCCTTTTTCACTGATATACTTGGACCTCTGAATCTCCCCTCAAAGTTTCCTCTACTTGGCCTTCAAGCATTGGAGGTTCATGCCTTATCCATGGTTGATCATTTTGGTCATATGCTTCTACAATTTGACGGTTGAAAGACAAATTATCGAAGAAAGAGGTCCAACACTTAGTTATTCTAACACGACTCACCCCGAATTTCACTCTGAAACTCGGAATAAGTCGAGCGGGGACCACCTCCAAGGAAGATATTACCGAAAAATTCGGCATAACCTCTCTTAAAAATGGACAACCTTTCCTAAAGAAAACCTGCAAACACTCCCAATATTTTCATCCAACTTTAACTCCTGGAGCCTACGTGCTCCCCAAATACAACCACCACCAACAACAACACAACATTATCCAAACATCAAAATATAATTATCCAAAAGATAACATAAATCCTCTGACAAATATTCTAAAATGTCAACATGCCTTCACTCACAATCGAAATAATATACATTAAACCCAAGTATTCAGAGCTACTAGACACTAGCGGAAATAAGGAAACATAGGTAGGTTAAACAGATAACCTACTGGTGAAAAGTGGTGGAAATGCAGGTGACTATGCCTAGTCTCCTACTAGGTCCAACCCGAACTCTGCAGACTGGGCATTTTAAAACGAAAGGCCCAAGGGAAAACATTTATTAACGTTAGAGTGAGTGGATAAAAATAAATTAATAAAAAATATTTATGCTTCCCCATTTTAATTTCCAAAGAAAATATACTGCATGCGGCAGCTCAAAAGCACTCAACTCATAAACTGACAATTTCACGACTAGCTCCGGCTAGTCACCAACTCAAATAAAATGAAGCCTCTCAGGCTAAATTATATATAATCATATATTCGTATGTATTTACACCCGTCAGACTCCTTGTATGAATCCTAGAAACAATTTAGAAAAATAGAAATTCATACAAGGCTACAACGTTGGCGTCTAACGCTCACGTTGCGCCATAATGATATTTTTCCTCATTATGACCGAAGAGGACGGTGTATTTATATACGTGTGGACTCCCTATATGAAAACCTAAATAAACCAGAAAAGAAAGTAGTTTTCATATTGGGCTATGACACTAGTATCTAACACTCACGTCACACCATAATGGCATTTTACCTCATTATGACAGACCAAGCACGTATGGCTAGCTAGCATTTATATACATACTATACTCATAATATCCATAAACATATCTACCGAAAATCTCATTTTCGGGATCTCTCCAAAGGAGGAAAAATTGCCAAATAATCGGGAAATCAATAAGTCTCATCAGAAGAAATAAATGATCAACAAGATAATTCATCGCATGTTTTTCCAATTAAAACAAAGGTCCACTCACAAATTAGGCGTAAGCCTGATGACACTCCGAGGCTTCCTCTGCTCGGGCCTCCTCTCGTCCTGTTCCAAATATATAATTAATTTCTCACTAAAAATCCAATAATTAAACACAATGGGCAAAATTAAACGTGAGCCTCCCACACACTCATCATTGCCCAACTTCGCCATTCCTAACTCAATATGGCTCAAACTTCACCGAACATACCGGCAGCCTTAATTCAACCTTCTACAGATTAATGACTTAAATCCTACAGCCGGATTCTACATTAATTAACCGCCAAAAATACCAAACTTCGGAAATTCACAAACCTATCCAAAACTCATCCGAAAATTCCATAACTCACATCAATATACTCCCCTTAATATTCCACATTTAAAACCCTAAAAAATCTCCCAAATAGCGGTGGCGCCGGTGGCGGCCGGAGGCTGATTCCGGCGACCTCCAATTCTTATAAAATAATGACAGCATCTTCCTCTCATCAAGCTCTACAACTTTCCAGACTAGCACAAACCCAAAATCCAAGCCTAACTAGGTCAATCGAACGAAAACAACACAAAAAGCCCTAGAGCTTCCACTCACCGGTTCTCCTCACCTGAAGCAAACTGGACCGAGTCCTTCTAGGGCAAGGCAACTGGGTTGGAAACCTTCAAAACCATATATGGCTTGCCTGGATTGGTGGCCGGAGAAGGAAGTTCCGGCGACGTGAAGCTTAACACAGTCGGACCTTTCGAGGGAGAGCGCTCCTTCATGGCGGAGCTAGGGCGGCTGTCACCGGTCCTGGGAGATAGCTGGGTCGGAGGCCGACCGTTTGGGACCGGAGCGGTGGCGAACGGTGGCCGGACGGCGACGGAATGACAGCCAGAAAACCGGGTAGCGGGAGACTCGGGGAAGAGGGGAACCAAGAAGAAAAAGAGAGAAGAGAAAATGGGTTTGGGCCTCACACCCCGAACCGGTCCAAGCTTATATCAACCCAACTAAAAAAAATAAAATACCCCGAAAAATAATACCTTAATAAAAATTACCTTTTACTAGCTAAAATTTTACCATTTTTACCGTCGTCATAATTTTCTCCTACGAATAATCCTCTGCATATAATCGTCCCTGAAACCCCTCTAGGGACCAATTTAAACTATTACCCCAATAACGGGGACGGTAAAATTCTTATTATAACCAAGCTAGTAAATAAGGTAAAATATAAGGGTCGGGATGTGACATATTCTGTTCTCAAACTCCACCTCTTCTTACCGGTACAAGAGATGACGTATACCACACTTCTCTACTCTCAAGCCTCTGCAATTGACATAGATTTTGGCCTCTACATCACTTACTGCATTGAGCTCTAATTGCAAAATACGGGGTATGTAGGTTAGCAGAATGAATCTACCAAGATGCAATGACTTGTATGTCTCTTCTGTTATGGAATACATGGGGATATGATTCAAGCAGTAATATGTTGTCTTTGGCTCTCAAGTGACATAGAAGCTTGGCTGTCCCCAGGGAGGTAGTTGCACTCTGATCATGAACTTAAAAGGAAACATATATATCAATTTTACTAGAATTATAATGACACGACCCACCCCGAATTTCACCCTGAAACCCAGAGTAAGTCGTGCGGGGACCACCTCCAAGGAAAATTTACTGAAAAGATTAAGCAAATCTCCCTTGCAGATGGACAACCCTAAGTCGAAAATTTCATATTACACTCTTAATTTAACGCTTCTGAATATCACATAATATACAAAAATTCTAAAGTATTCAGAGCTACTAAACACAAGCGGAAGCAAGAAAACACGAGTAGGTTGAACAGGTAACCTACTGATGAAAACTAGCCGAA
>NC_020494.1:15254780-15257195 GCF_000184155.1 Fragaria vesca subsp. vesca | reverse complement strand
TATACATACTCTCTCATAAATACATATTTATATCCACCGAAAATCCCATTTTCGGTAGCTCTACCAAGAAGAAAATAAAAATCGTCAAATTAAAATGACGTTAAAATATTCCGCAATATTAATTGTTCAACCATGAACTATAGCATGCATTTATTTAAAATAAACGTCCACTCACGAATTAGGCCTAAGCCTGATGTCAATCTGGGGTCTCGTCTGCTCGAGCCTCTTCACGTCCTGTTCCAAATATAATATTAATTTCCCAACCAATAATCCAATATTTAATCAAAATAGGCAAAATTACCCGAGAGCCATAATTACGCTCATTATTGCCTAACTTCGATATTTTTACATCGGACGATCCGAACTTAAATATCATACTCCACAGTCGTAAATACAACCTCTCCAAAATACGACTTAAATCTAACGGCCGGATTCTACATTAATTACCCGCCAAAAATACCACACTTCGGAAATTCATAAACCTATCCAAAACTCATCCAAAAATTCCATAACTCACTTCAATAAACTCCCCTTAATATTCCAAATTTAACAACATTAAAATCTCCCAACCGGCGGCGGTGCCGCCGGCGGCTCCGCCGGCAGCGGCGGCCGGAGGTCAATTCCGGCGACCTCCAAAACCTATGAAATTTTAACAGCATCTTCCTCTCATCAAGCTCTACAACTTTCATAACTAGCACAAACACCAATTCCAAGCCTAACTAGGGCTATCGACTAAAAATATCAAAAACACCATAAAACTTCCACTTCAAATTTCTCCTTACCTAGCTCAAGAGGGAGTGAGTCCTTTTAGGGCAAGGTTGCTGGGTTGGAGGGCTACAAAACCATACCAAGCTTGCCCGGATTGGTGGCCGGAGGAGGAAGTTCCGGCGAAAAAACCAATTCGGCAGTCGAAGCTTTCGGGCGGCACCGCTCACTCACGGCGGCGCTAGAGCTCCTCTCACCGGTCTAGAAATGTTGCTGGGAGGGAGACCGACCGAACGGGACCGGTCCGGCGGCGAACGGAGGTCGGACGGCGGCGGGAGGACGGCCGGAAGTTTGCTGGGTGTAGAGAGAAGAAAATCGGGTGGGAAGAGAAGAAAAATCGGGAGGAAGAGAGAGAGAAAGGAAGAAGAAATGGGTTGGGCTCGGCCCAGCCGACCCAACTCTCCTTTTAATCCAAAATTCAACACCCCGAAAAATAATACCCGAATAAAAATTACCTTTTACTAGCTAAAATTTACTATTTTTACCGTCGTCGTATTTTCTTCATACTAATAATCCTCCGCACATAATCGTCCCCGAAACCCCTCTAGGGACCAATTAAACTATTTACTCAATGATCGAGACGGTAAAATTCTTATTATAATCACGCTAGTAAATAAGGTAAAAATATAAGGGTCGGGATGTGACATATAATGTTCCAAGAGAGCCGATAAAAGAGGCAAACAATGATTTATAACAATCGGCAACTTTTCAAAATATTTGATATTAAAACTTGTTGGTTCAAACACTCTTTCATTTAGACAAAACAATTCTAAAAATGTAGTTGGTGATGAGACCTCACCGACAGGGAGGTTTGCGGCTGAGGTCGAGGAGACATATATAAGTTGTTTTGAACGATTTTGGACTTCCAAAAAATCAAATCCTTATCTTGTTGTTGTATCAATCTGCAAACGAATTCAAAAGGGTTTAACTTGAAGGGGTTTGATTCACTAATAGAGAAAAATGACAGGAGCACAAAGTGTGACGTTCTTAATATGTTTATACCCTTTGTTTACCCTTTGTTAACTCCTATTTAGTTGTTTTAGCTTTATATTTGTGTTTAGTGTAGAATAATTGTTTAATGTAGAAATATGTAGGTTTTAGTGTTAGAATACATAGTATTTTCGGATTTGAATAATTTGGTGTTGAAATTGTGCTAAGTGTTGGAAATCCTTGTTTACTTAGGATTCTTGTCTTGATCAGGATTCCATCTTTCCTCTTTCCTAGTTTCTAATTTTCTTATTTCTATTTCAGGAAAGTCTAAACCCGTGTTGACCAGGAAATGTTTTCTTGACTTATGAGGGAAAGGTGGCCGGCAGCTAGGAGTTCCTGGTTGAACTAGGAGAAGTACAATCCGAGATATGTATGGAAGATGCCGTGAGATAAGTCACCAAGGAAAGAGACCGTGCGGCCCAAGAGAGAAGGTTTTCCAAGTTCAAGATGGTTTTGTCATTCCTTAATGCATAAGGATTACTTGAAGACCAAGAGAGGAAGTTAAATCCAACTTGGACTTGGTTTTGCCGATTTAATAAGGATTCCTTGTGCTTGAGGAATTCTTGGAGATCAAGTCTTGTTACTCTATATATATAGGGCACGGCATGGCAGCAGTTTATCATCATCAACCCGTGCAAAATTACACCAAAGCTTTGCCGA
>NC_020494.1:15252666-15253895 GCF_000184155.1 Fragaria vesca subsp. vesca | reverse complement strand
TTATCAAAAAACAATGCTAGAGGTGTAGTTGGTGAAAAGAACTTACCAGCCGAGTCGATTGTCACTTTGTACTGTTTAGCAATTATAGAACATGGATACCTAAGATATTCGTTAACACTACTAGTGATGGAGACAAAGTCTAGATGTTCCTATACAGCTAGCAGATACAAATGCTCTTAACTGGTTAGTATCCTCTTTTTGGAAAACTCTCTTTCTACTTTTGCTACTCTTATGATGATTATTTGGTCGGTTTGGAGGAACCGAAACGATCACATCTGGAATAATAATGCAAAGCAGGCTACTGAGGTAGTACCTCTTACCCTGGGTTGGTGGGAGGAGTTTAAATCTACAATTGTGAAAAGCAGAGGTCGCAATGTCTCTCCTCGGGACAGATGGATCACCCCTTCCTCGGGGTACATCAAACTGAATGTTGATGCAACCTACAACAATGCATCTGGTATGGCTAGTTTGGGAGTTTCCACGATCATACTGGTAGTTGTTTGGGAGTTTTTATGCAAGGGTTATTCTCAACACACTCTGCACATCATAGTGAGTTAATGGCATTGTTAGCAAGAGTGCAGGTAGCGATCCAGCATAATCTCTATCCTCTTACCATTGAGACAGATTGCTTGGTTTTGGTTTCGGCCCTTACCAGTGGCTCCCTTGATGATTCTGAACTTGGATTCCTAATTGAAGACTTGCGGGCAAGCTTGTCTACTATTACTGCTCTAGTTCGGTTTGTGAGAAGATCAGCAAACAGAGTTGCTCATGTTATAGCCAAAGAGGCTTTTAGTGGTCCTGCTAATTTAGTTTTTACTACCGATCCTTCTCGTGCTGTGAGAAGGATGCTTTCTTCTGATTATAATGATATTTGATCAATGAATTCGATTCGTTTCCTCAAAAAAAAAAAAAAAAAGTCTATCCTTGTAATTAGAAAATAAACAAAACATAAAAAATAAGAAATAGCTACTGCAGTACTAAACAAAAACAATATCAATCATGAAATGTATTGTCACACAAGCCTAGTACAGGTTAACTAGATATCAGAACTGATATCTAGTAGAGTTTTAACTCAGGGACATATTACACTAGATATCGGTAGTGGAATTTTAACTTTCAACACACGTCAATAACAAAAGTGATGTGAAAGTGAATCCATCACATGGACAACTAAGATATTCGTTAACACTACTAGTGATGAAGACAAAGTCTATCCCCGTAAATAGAAA
>NC_020494.1:15242611-15252142 GCF_000184155.1 Fragaria vesca subsp. vesca | reverse complement strand
TTTTTTTTTTGCCTAGTACCATTGGGTCTTATTTTAGTAAGTGAGAGGTTATAAGTTCTACTAATGAAGTTGAAATATATTATCAAATGAGTTTTTGAGGACATTGATTGGGTAAGCATTGGACATAATCCGAAATCAATTTATATTTGAATAAAAAATTATAATCTTCACCTAATGCAATAGGTGACAAAGGTAACAAACATTAATACATGATTAGTAAGATTTGTTTTCATTACCTAATAAAGTTCATAAATGTCATTTATTTACCTGTTAAAATCTAAAAAGAAATAAAAATGGTAAAACTCGAAATGGCTGAAATGCAATAGCATGATCTACGTTGAATTGAAAATATATTTTTATTTACTTACACAAAAACTGATTGATGGCCTATCATTGCCATATAACTTTCTTTACATCCAAGTCTGTAACAATAATTCTCTGTTGATGTGATATGTTCCCAAGAACTGTAGCTAGTCCTTGTAAGAGTTATACTATTCCAACTAATCCACATTTCACCATTAAAGTATTACTGCACCAAACTTTGGAATATCCAAGTCAACTGCTGAGTCTTTCTTCTGTTTTAGGACTTATATATACAAGTCAGGCATGGCAGTCTACTTGGTTTAACTGCAGGGGTGCTTGGAGCACAGACCAATTTTCCATTCCAATGGAGCTTACAGAAGTTGAGAGAGACGTCCGCTCTTCCATTGGTGCTGGTTCAGACTCGATCAAAGATGAAGATGAGGAAGCTCAGCTGCAGTGGGCTGCCATTGAGAGATTGCCTACATTCAGAAGGCTGAGGACCTCACTTTTCGACCTTGGTGATAGCGAAAATGGAAAAAGCAGTGGCAAAGAGTCTGCAGGGAAGAAGGTGGTTGATGTTACCAAGTTGGGAGCAGATGAGAGGCATCTTTTCATTGAGAAGATCATCAAGCACATTGAGCATGATAATCTGAGGCTGCTACAGAAAATGAGAGAAAGGATAGACAGGTAAGTATTGCTTCAAATTCGCATCAAGGTTTTGTAGATAGAGTTCCATTTTTTTTGAGTACCAAAGGGGTTTCATTTCTTGTAGAGTGAATGTGAAACTGCCAACTGTGGAGGTGAGGTACAAGAATTTATGTGTGGAAGCAAAGTGTGAAGTAGTAAAAGGAAAGCCGCTCCCAACGCTGTGGAACTCTCTTCTAAGCTCGTTATCAGTAAGCATCCCTCGACTGCAGTCTAATACACAAGTTGTCTTTCTCTTGTTTAGCTTCATGTTCATCACAGAACTCTTTCAGCTAATATTTCGCGCTGAGTCCTTGACATTTTTCCAATAATTTGATAAAGGTTTTTCGAGAGGTAATGTGGTGCAAGCATCCAGAAGCAAAGATTAGCATTCTAACAGATGTCAGTGGCATCATCAAACCTTCAAGGTACCTGCTTATGATGCATACTAATTATAGTAGTTAGTAGTTACCTTGCAATCTTGTACAGATTTAGTTTATTTCAGTAATTGTACTGACATATATCAAACTCAGGACAAACAGATAAAACAAGAGACAGACTAAGCAAGCTCAACTTTAGGAAGAGTACACATTATGTATATTAGAACAGGACAGAATAGTTAACCAGCATTTGATTTTTATTGAACAAACTCAACAAAGTCAACTAATTTCTGCAATTAAAGGATGTTTTATATTCAAGTAACATATAGCAAGTAGTTGAAGCCAAATTTCCACTAACAGACAGATATATACTCATAAAAGATGGACTTAAATGCAGGCTTACTCTCCTTCTTGGTCCCCCAGGGTGTGGTAAAACCACCTTCTTATTGGCACTTGCTGGAAAACTGGATAAATCCCTTAAGGTGATTATTTGAGGACATACATGGACAAAAGCTCAACCGCAATAAAATGACCGTATAGAAATGTCATGAAATCTGAAGACTTTGTTTGCCTCAGGTTGCAGGGGACATTTCATACAATGGCTATAAGTTAGATGAGTTTGTTCCTCAAAAAACTTCAGCGTATATAAGCCAACACGACCTTCACATACCTCAGATGACTGTTAGGGAAACAATCGAGTTTTCAGCCCGCTGTCAAGGTGTTGGAAGCAGAGCTGGTAAATTCCTCATCTGCTTTTGTTTTTCGGGTTTGTTATTCATTTCCATCATCGACATGTGAAGTTCGAACTCAATTTGATCACGCAGATATAATGCTGGAGGTTAGCAGAAGAGAAAAGGAAGCAGGAATTGTTCCTGATCCAGATATTGACACCTACATGAAGGTGAATATATACAATAGAACAGCATTGTCTTTGATAAATTAATAATGCTGTTAGACATATAGATTTTAACTTATACAATACTGGCAGGCCATCTCAGCTGAAGGACAAAAGAAAAATCTCCAAACTGACTATGTTTTGAAGGTAAATTTTTTTCGTCTATATATTGGATTAGTGTTAAACATGAAGTGAGATGTTTCATATACTTCCCAACTTGGTGTGCAAGCTCATAAGAATTTAACATTTCTTTAGATGCTAGGACTAGATATCTGCAGTGATACTATGGTTGGTGATGCGTTACAAAGAGGCATTTCAGGTGGCCAAAAGAAAAGGCTGACAACAGGTAGTACAGAACGAGTGAATGTCATTACTTCCCAGGTTAGATATATTAATTTCAAACATTCATTTTATCTTCAATTTTCAGGAGAGATGATTGTCGGTCCCACAAAAGCACTATTTATGGATGAAATATCAACTGGATTAGACAGCTCTACTACATTTCAGATAGTCACATATCTACAGCAGTTGGTGCACATCACAGATACAACTGCATTGGTGTCACTTCTACAACCAGCACCTGAGACATTTGATTTATTTGATGATGTGATACTAATGGCAGAGGGGAAGATAGTTTACCATGGTCCTCGAAGTCATGCGCTTCAGTTTTTCGAAGATTGTGGTTTTAAGTGCCCTGCAAGAAAGGGTGCTGCCGATTTTCTACAGGAGGTGCCAGAACAGAACATGCTGTATTTTCTCTTTCAAGTCAATATTTCATGCCTAACAAAAACTATGAAAAATATTCATTCCAATCATATATATTTCACAGGTAATCTCAAAGAAGGATCAAGCACAATACTGGAAGCATGATAACATTCCCTACAATTATGTTTCTGTGGATGAATTCACTCAGCTTTTCAGAGCAAGTTGGATGGGAAAGAAGTTAAGTGATGAGCTCTCAAAACCATATGAGAAATCACAAGGCCAGGATAAGGCTTTATCATTTAGCATCTATTCTGTGAGAAAATGGGATTTGTTCAAAGCTTGCATGGGTAGAGAGCTGCTTCTTATGAAACGAAATTCCTTTGTCTATGTATTCAAAACAGTGCAGGTGTGCTAATTACTGATGTCAGTTTTGGGGAAATGTATATGGGGTTCTTGAATTCTAACCACTTACACGATCTTACTCTCTTTTTGACAGCTTTTCATCACTGCACTTTTGACAACTACGGTATTCATACGTACTCAGATGGATGTGGATTTGACAAGTGCAAATTATTTTATGGGTGCATTGTTCTATACACTTGTGAGACTTATGACAAATGGAGTTGCAGAGCTGTCTCTGACTATCACCAGACTACCAGTGGTTGATAAGCAACTAGCATTCTACCTTTATCCAGCATGGTCATATTCAATTCCAGCCTCTCTTCTTAAAATTCCTTTTTCACTAAGTGATGCGGCGTTGTGGACAGTTATAACTTACTATGGTGTTGGGTACAGCCCAGAAATACAAAGGTAAGAGCAGTCTGTACTCTAAAGTGACAACAGAACAGTAATGTATAGATCAACAAACAATAATGCCTTGTTTTTCACCAAATGGTTTGTAGGTTCTTCTGCCAGCTCCTTGTGCTGTTTGCGCTGCATCAAGCATCAACATCCATGTGTCGTTTGATTGCAGTAATTTTCCGGTCCATGGTTGTTGCAACAACTTTTGGCACTTTAATCTTAGTACTAATGTTTATATTTGGAGGCTTCATTCTGCCACCACGTAAGTGCATTTCTTTCATTTGATTATATTTGATGACAAAACTCAAAAATTACTAAAGGGTGGAATTTGCAGCCTCATTACCTGTTTGGTTGAAGTGGGGATTCTGGTGTTCTCCTATGACTTATGGGGAAATAGCTACTAGTCTGAATGAGTTCCTTGCTCCTCGATGGCAAAAGGTAAAACTCAAATCAAGAATTCAAGATGATATACTTAGTCACTTTTCATGTCAGAGAATGGATGTTAACAGCTCAAGTTCATCCTTCTTTTTTAGGTTTCAATGGGAAACACAACCTTGGGAAATGAAATTCTAACCAGTCATGGTTTGAACTTTGATAGCTACTTCTATTGGATATCTGTAGGGGCTTTATTCGGGTTCACAGCAATCTTTGATCTTGGATTTGTTATAGCCTTAACTTACTTAAAACGTAAGTTCATTTGAATTTACTGATCATATAGATTTTTGCATGTTATGTTAAAACTTTGTTAGTTTACCTGAGTTCTACCTACTTATACAGCTCCAAAGATGTCTCGTGCTATTATTTCGAAAAAGAGATTATCTCAACTCAAAGGACAAGATTCTGGGAACAAGACTGGTGGAAAGTTGGAAAATGTGTCAACTCCAGCTGATTTTTACAAAACCATTGAAGAAACAGGTAAGTTTTGTGAGATTGAAATTGATACTGGAAATTGTTCAACCTGAAACATCATTTCTTACATTCAAACACTGAACTAGGAGTTCTAGATAGTTACCGGATTGTTGAATATCTTGTTTTACTGTACAGGGAAGATGGTTCTGCCATTTGAGCCACTGACAATCTCATTTAAGGATGTGCAGTACAGTGTTGATATCCCACCGGTAATCAAATGATGTTTAATTTTATTCACATATTAATGATCATTGAGGTTTCATTAATTGTGGAAAATAATTAGTTTTACTTCATGCCTTCTGCAAAGGAAATGAAAAGGTACGGTTTCGATCAGAAAAACCTTCAGCTGCTAAAAGATATAACAGGAGCATTTAGGCCAGGAGTTCTTACAGCATTGATGGGAGTCAGTGGGGCTGGGAAAACAACTCTAATGGATGTTCTTTCGGGAAGGAAAACCGGAGGTACTATTGAAGGAGATATAAGAATAGGAGGCTATCCCAAAGTCCAGAAGACATTTGCTAGAATATCAGGTTACTGTGAACAATTTGATATACATTCTCCACACATCACAGTAGGAGAGTCAGTTATGTTTTCAGCTTGGTTGAGGTTGCCACCTGAAATTGATCCAGACACAAAAGCTGTAAGAGATTGTCTCACCTAACCAACAATATAATCATTGTGAATTTCTTTCAATGCATCAATAAAATGATTTTTCTTTTATGATATGAGTTTACTTTGATTATAATCATGCAGAAATTTGTTGAAGAAGTTATTGAAACAATTGAATTGGAGGATATAAGAGATTCTTTAGTTGGCATTCCTGGCCAAAGTGGCTTGTCAACCGAACAACGCAAAAGGCTAACAATTGCAGTTGAGCTTGTTTCCAATCCATCAATAATATTTATGGATGAACCTACATCAGGATTAGATGCCAGAGCAGCTGCGATTGTCATGCGTGCTGTGAAGAATGTTGTTGCCACAGGAAGAACAACTATTTGCACAATTCACCAACCTGGCATTGATATATTTGAGGCCTTTGATGAGGTGCTAGTATAGTACAAGGCTAGGAGTTCTTTCTGTTTAAAATGGTAAGTTGAAATGATGAAATATCCTGTCACTAAGGAAAGACACATTGATCTCATGCAGTTAATTCTGATGAAAACTGGAGGGCAAATCATCTATTCTGGAAGTCTGGGACATAATTCGAGTAAACTCATTGAATATTTTGAGGTATGTTTATAATTCTAGCACTACATTCTAACACTCTTTGGTTCCTTTACTTCATATGTACTACTATCTTATGGACAGGGTATTCCTGGTGTCGCAAAGATCAAAGATAACTATAATCCAGCAACATGGATGTTAGAAGTTACTTCGGCTTCAGTAGAAGCAGAACTTGGCTTTGATTTTGCGAACATTTATAAAGAATCTACTCTGTATAGGTAAGTATCTAAGCATACATTACAAAGGCCAAACTTTTGTTAAGAAACTAAACATGTTCATCATGTATTAATTTAGGAGTTTAATTTAGATTTATTTGACATACAAATTGTGTTTCTATTTGCAGAGACACAGTTGAGTTGGTCAGACAGATAAGTGAACCAAAGCCAGGTTCAAGAGCTTTGCACTTTTCCACCCAATTTCCACAAAGTAGCTGGGTGCAGTTTAAGGCATGCTTATGGAAACAACACTTATCCTATTGGAGATGTCCTGAATACAATCTAGCACGTTTCATGTTCATGATTGTTGCCTCAGCGTTGTTTGGTGCAATCTTCTGGCAGAAAGGGAAGGAAATGTAAGACCCTTTTCTCCTCCAACTAACCTTTTTGTTTTTTTTTTTTGCTAATATAAATCAGAGTTCTAAATCCTATAATATTTTCCTTCTTCCTGAAGTAATAATGAGCAGGATCTGTTGACCATACTTGGGTCCATGTACATTGCTGTAATATTCCTGGGAATAAACAATTGTTCAACAGTTCTTCCCTATGTGGCTACTGAGCGCACTGTTTTGTACCGCGAAAGATTTGCTGGGATGTACTCATCAAAGGCTTATTCCTTTGCTCAGGTTCGTTACTACCATACAGTGTCTTTAGTATTTCGACACTGTAAGTTTTGTAACTATATATGTTGATCAATGTTGTAGGTGGCCATGGAAATACCTTATACTATGTTGCAGGCAATTCTATATGTGGCCATTACATATCCTACCATAGGCTACTATTGGACTGCTTCCAAGGTTTTTTGGTACTTCTATGCAACCTTCTGTACATTTCTGTACTTTGTATACCTTGGGATGTTGTTGGTTTCTTTGAGCTCAAACATGGAAGTAGCTTCAATATTGGCCACTGCAATCTACACCCTATTAAATCTCTTCTCTGGCTTCCTCATGCCTGGACCGGTATATATGATTCTAACTCTTCTTTGTTTGGAAGGATGATTCAAACTATTCTTAACTGTACAAAACTGACACTATATTTTGCTGCGAATATGTTATGGGCAGAAAATTCCGAAGTGGTGGGTTTGGTGCTACTGGATCTGTCCCACATCATGGTCACTAAATGGCCTCCTGACTTCACAATATGGAGACATGGACAAAGAGATTTTGATTTTTGGAGAGCATAAAACAGTTGCTTCTTTCCTAAAAGATTATTATGGTTTTCATCATAATCTTTTACCCCTTGTAGCTATTGCTCTGATTACCTTCCCAATTGCTTTTGCTTTTCTATTTGCCTATTTCATAGGAAGATTAAATTTCCAAAGGAGGTAGAAACAATCATTTCAAAAAGAGGAGGTATAAGTTTTCATATGCACTCCTTCATAGTTCTTGTTCATCCTTGTTAATTATCTAGTCTTTGCCATTCATGTTTTCATGAAAATACATATTTTTTCTTGTCCATAGACGTTCTTGAATTATGAACTTAGTTCTATTTGTTGAGGTCCCATTACAACTTGCAAGAGCTTCCCTAGTTGGAGATCGATCTGATGGAGAAGGCTACAGGAAAATTCTAATCGAGCATAATGATGTATAACTTGCGTTTCTCCATCCATTGCCATTTGCTTTTGGATACAATAAATATTTGTGAGAGCTTCACATCATTAAGTTAATGAGCTAGGCCTGATCTATGGTTGTAAATGTGCTAGGCAAAGCAAAGAAGCCTTAGTTTGGAGCCATTCAGCACAATGGACCTGAAGGAATATATGTACCACTAAAAAATATTTTATACATTAAGATGACAAGCAAAGATAACTTAAGTTCATACAACACTACATCACATTATTAAATTTGATTTAAAGACATGAGAGATCTCTCTAAGATGAGGCACTTGCATGTATTGCAACAAGAGAAGCATAAGTTCCACCCTTGATACGGATCAAAGCCTCATGCTTTCCTTTCTCTGCAATGACTCCATTTTTCACCACTGCTATTAAATCTGCACCCTTAATAGTGGATAGCCGATGAGCAACTACCACTGTTGTTCGATCCACCATAACTCGGTCCAGTGCATCTTGTATCGGCTTTTGCTACGGTACGGGTTTTTCGGGAAAAATAATTGGCCCGGAGAGTCTTTTACCTCTACCCACTGAACCACCGCCCTTACGTTTACATAATAGGAGGGAGGCACCCGGGACAGAACAATCATGCTTTGGTCTTTTGTGACGCCAGTAGGCACACGCCCTGTACGTCGCTTTGCACGAAAGGGGCGCTTTTCGGGGCAAATGATTTTTAACCCGCTGGGCCAGTTCGAAGCACAATATGAGGCGGGGTGGGCATCGGATTAGCAGGTATATAATTGTCGGGATGCCCCAAAACATTAGGCTTTAGTAAAGACGGATTAAGCCAAAAAAGGTTTTTTTTTCCGAAAAGTCTCAAACGCTCCTGGTGTTCGAAATAGTCATTAATAGTCGGCTTCATTGGTACCCTTTCGGTATGCAGAGCATAATCTATTTTCTGGTTAAATACATTACGAGATGTTTTTCCATACTTTCCGCATTCAGTTCTAGTAAGACCTGTATATTATTTCACTTAGCCTGTCTCTCCCATGACTTTGCACTGGTGGCTTCATCTAGCAGTAATATCTTTGGTGCCTTCATTATAGCTCGTGCAATAGCTACCCTTTGCTTCTGTCCACCAGAAAGTTGGACCCCTCGCTCTCCTACTAGTGTATCATAACCCTACATTGTTTGGCATACATATAATACTTCAACATTCAGAATTTGACATTTCTAATTTTCTTCGTCTATCCATTCTCGTCTACTAAATTGACACCTTGGTAATTCATGCAGTACCTACCTGTTGTAAACTGCTAATAAACTTGTGAGCATTTGCCAATTCTGCTGCAGCTAGCTATAATTTCAGCCTCAGTTGCAATCCCTTCCTTTCCATATGCAATGTTGGCTCGGATTGTGTCATTAAAAAGCACAGGCTCCTGGCTCACCAGCCCCATTTGCCGCCTCAACCACTTCAGCTGTAATGTTTGAAGTTTGGTACCATCTAATGTAATGTGACCTGAATCAGGATCGTAAAATCTCTGCAGCAATGATATCACTGTCGATTTCCCACTTCCACTTTCTCCAACCAGCGCAACAGTCTGAATAATATAGCTCAAATTGGTAAGTTCAATATTTCTTTGCTATCTTGAGAGTAGGTTAATATATATATATGTATACAGTCTGTCTCAGGTGTGGACGTCCATACGGGTTTTCCGTACAGATTTTCGACGTTTCTCCACCATTCCAGCGCCGGCGACGCCGTTTCTTCTTCGCGGTGTGATCCCAGACCTCCCCTGACAGTGTTAGAATGAAGAAGAAGGCCGGAGAGATCGCGATCGGAGGTCTGTGCAGCAATCTCACTCA
>NC_020494.1:15237305-15242591 GCF_000184155.1 Fragaria vesca subsp. vesca | reverse complement strand
GCAGCAGCAACATATCTCAGTATGTCTTCCAAATCCAGATTACCATATCTATACCAGCTCTAACTAATGATATTTTATTAAAGTAGAGATACAAAAATTAATATTCGGGCAAAGTTGAGATACTCTTTGGACAATTATATATATATATAGTCTGTTTCTGGTGCGGACGTCCGTACGGATTTCCGCCGTTTCTCCACCATTCCAACGCCAGCGACACCGTTTCTTCTCCCCAGCGTGATCTCAGACCTCCCCCGACGGTGTTGGAATGAAGAAGAAGGTCGGAGAGATCGCGATCGGAGGTCTGTGCAGCAATCTCACTCAGAACTTCACAACCGATCATGGTGGACCTCCGATCGCGATCTCTCCGGCCTTCTTCTTCATTCTAACACCGTTTGGGAAGGTCTGGGATCACGCCGGGGAGAAGAAACGGCGTCGCCGGTGCTGGAATGGTGGAGAAACGGCGGAAATCCGTACGGACGTCCGCACCTGAGACAGACTGTATATATATATATATATACAGTTCCTATCTAGAGCGAAGCTTCATTCTGAAATTAAAGTGTGAAGTTCCTTATTTGACTCTACTTTTTCGTCATATTTTCACATCTCCATCGTTCAGTTTGTAGAACCTAATGCATAGATCACTCATGCCAAGTTTCATCTAAATTGGTAATCATTAAGGTACCAAATTAGATTAAATCAATTAACGGACCATAAATTTGTCTATTCAGAACTGTTTGTGTAAATAACGATTATGAAAACTCAAACGATCATCAAATTCAATGAAACTTGGATAGGAACTGTATATAAGGAACGATTATCCACAACAAAGATTAATGCCCAAAACTTTGAGTCCTTCCGCAACTGATGAGGTGGATCAAAGAAGGTCTTGATCACGCTGGATATTAGGACCCCTGCTACAGCTATAGTACCTAGTAGTAGCACTGGAATTTCTGTCTTGTTTAGGTAAGCCAGGCGGCTAAGTGAGACTTCTGGATGCATTTCTGATGATGCAGCTGGAATGTGGGGTTCAGTTGGTTCTATTTCAAGAACACCAAATAAATTAGGCGCACCTGGTGAGAGGGGACTATTATTTCCGGATTGTCCCCGAGTTATGGATTGTAATGGAGAAAGTCTTGGACTTATTGTGTCTCTTCGAAAGTCTGATACTGGCCTAATTTCCGGAACGTATTGAGAATTTTGTTCTGACACACTACTAATTTGTTGCAACCCTATAAGCTGGCTATATGCTCCATCGGAAACCTTAACTAGTTCAGAATGTGTTCCTGCTCAATTGAAAAAATAAAAAAATATATATCAATACTTATGATCAAATCAAGACTAAGGTATGATTATATCATGTGGAACTAGTACCAGGAAAATATGAACAAAATGGTGATTAAGGGGTATAGAGACAAAAATGGAGACATATATGATGACACTGTTAACAAATTTATTACCTTGTTCAACAACCTTCCCGCGACTTAACACTGCAATCGTATCAGCATTCCTAATTGTACTCGAGCGGTGGGCTACAATGACAGCATTCCTAATTCTGTCCAATGCCTCTTGCACAACCATCTCAGATTCTGCAGCAAGAGCACTTGTGGCTTCATCTAAAAGCAGAATTCTTGGGTTCTTAAGAATTGCTCTAGCTATGGCAACTCTCTGCTTTTGTCCCCCAGATAGCTGAGTACCATGCTCACCAACCATTGTATCTAGTCCCTAAACCCAAAAATCATAATTCTAAAAGACCTCAAAAGAGTGAAGTTGTGCTAGCTAAACTAATTTTGAAATAACCTGAGGTTTTCCACAAGTTAATTTGAGATGTCAATATATACTTCCATCAAGGTGTGTTAAGCAACGAAATAAATTCAAATACAAGAGATTATAATTGAAGATCACCTGTGGTAATTTGTCTATGAATTTAGCAGCATTGGCAAGCTCAGCAGCAGCCTTTATTTCTTCAAAAGATGCTCCGTCCTTCCCATAGGTAATATTATCTATAATGCTGCAAGTAAACAAAACAGGTTCTTGGCTGACAAGTCCTATTTTCTCTCTGATCCATTTCAGCTGAAACTCTTTGCGATTAATGCCATCAATAAGAACTTCACCAGCTTGTGGGTCATAAAATCTCTCAATTAAACTGATTATAGTCGATTTACCACTTCCGCTCTGTCCTACCAAAGCAACAGTTGCACCACTAGATATTGAGAGTGAGAATCGTTGGAATATTTGTTCATCTGGTCTTGCAGGATAACTAAAACAAACATCCTTAAATTCTATGTCTCCTCGGATGTCTTCTAGTTGTTTCCCATTAGTATCAGAAACATCTATCTCCGGCTTTCTGTTAATTGTCTCAAACATCTTATAAGCTGCAGCTTGTCCAGCAGAAAATGCACTTATGCATGGAGAGGCTTGCCCGAGAGAGCTGATCAAATATGTAGTAGAAAATGTTGTTAAATATTGATCTTGCAAAAAGCATACATAAAATTTGGGATAAAGGCGATAGTGCAAAACTGCAAATATATCAACATGTCAAAGTAGTAAAATGATAAATATAACTTACAAAGCGCCAGTCAATACAGCGAAAATCACATTCATTACATCTCCTGCTTTATATATTTGTTCAAGTATCATTTTTCCACCATACCATACAGCCAGAGCATAACTGCTGAAAAAAATAAACACAGCCGTACCCATACCCGACCCTGATGCCAAACCCTCGTGCACACCAGACTTATAAGCTTTACTTAAGGAGTTGTTGTACTTGGTTATAGCTTGCTTCTCCCCCGTAAATGATGCAACCTGCATCAGGAAAAACCAATCGATTTATATCTACAGAAGAAGGAAAATGAAGGCACAATGTTTCTGGACACGGTTTCATACAGTTTTGATAGAATCAATTGTTTGCTCAACAACTGTTGCTCCCATTGAATAAGCCTCTTGTCCACGGGATGATAATTTCCTTATAGTGAAGCTCAAGGCAGCACCAGAGATGATAAGAGGGGGAATAGAGGTTAGCATGACAAGAGTGAGACTCCATCCCGTGGCAAATGCTATAACAAAGCCTGCTATGAATGTAGCAACTAACTGGATAAAACTTCCTACCTGCAATAGGAGAATGATATAAATAAAGGGTTATTGGCAAAATGGAAACAACTTGAGGCGCCTTTCTATGTGGAATGTAACTAAATGCATACTTTCTCGCCCATCGCTTCCTGAATGAGCGCAGTGTCGCCCGACATCCTGCCAACAATTTCCCCAGTGTTGACCTCTGTATCAAAAAAGCCAACGTCCTGCCTTAGTATTGTTTTCAAGTATATACTTCTTATTCTTGCTGCCTGTCTCTCTCCAGCGATCATCCAGCATGACATTTCTGTCACATGGAAAATCAAAAATTGCATCAGTTTCATTAAAGCAAAGCTAGATGGTCAGTTTTTATGTCGATCAGCAAAGAACCTAATGTACATAGTACACGTAAAAATGCAGCAGCAGAAGCCCCCAAAGCCAAGAAAACGAACTTGAGAGACACCTGATAATAGTTTAGTTAACCAAATTAGATGTGATTAAACAGAGTTAGTACTTAACATAGTTATTTTGTACACACTGTTTAATATAGTTACTTGTACGCACGGTTTGACAAATTATAAACACCGGAGAATTGCATCCCATGTTCCCAACTCATCTGGTGGAGTATCTAGCCAATTGAAGCTGAAACTTTGTTCTTAGTGTCTGCAAATACTAGTTGACTAAGTTCAGTTCGTATCTACTGTAAAATATATACAACCTGCAACAACACAGATGACCATATGTAATTCTCATATACTATCTTACTGTGTTCTTACATCTTACGAGCTAGTTAATTAGGCGGCCACTTATTTTTCAAGAATACTCCTACTCATACACAAACTAAAGATAACAGAAAATATACTTAATTTGCAAATAAAAAGTACTATGAATAAGTGTATATATCAACTATATATAGCCGTAATAGATCTTGACATTCTATACATACTATTCTGTACAATATACACATGTAAATATATATGATCTTACCTTAGAAACTATACCGACCACTTTATCGATACTCGTAGTTTCTCCCAAAGAATTGATCACCTCGCCCATGATCACCGTCATTAGAGGCATGCATAGCCCATTTCCAATGGCGCTGATGGTACCAACAGACATATACAGGTAATCCATGGTATCAGCAAACGAGAAAAGCTTGTAATATGGTATACTGTTATTGGTTGCATCCTCCTTGCTCTTGTCTGTGCCGCCGTGCTTGTTATTTGCGGAATCTGCTGCCTTTGTTGATGCCATGGCTTGCTCTTTTAATACATCTCCATCTGACTGATCTTTCTGATCAGCCATTTTTTGGACAGCAGTAACTGAGCTGCAAGATATATTGTTGAACAGAAGCAACTGAGTACATGGATAGTAAGATGAGAGCTGCAAAGAGAGAAACAGTTATATATATGCAACTTTGTCAAGGGAGCTCTTCTATTGAGGACCCTTAAGTTGAGGACTAGTTGAAGACTTTCCGGTTTATGGTTTAAAAGACCTATTTTTCGATCACATCTTGGCATCTCATCCGTTTGGTTTTTAGGTCTATATGTGTAGATCAACCCTATAAATTTTTAGCCAAATCGGTGATCGTTAAGGTAACAAACTAGATCAAATTAATATACGAACCAAATATGTCAAACATGAACCGTTCAAGTTCATAATTGGTAAATCACACTTATGAATGTCTTAACGATTTTCAATATGCACTACCAGAAGAAAGGGTTTAGCCGACGAAAAAAAAAAAACCAGGCCGACTAACCACTTTTTCGTCGGCTAAAGTAGACTTTAGCCGACGAAATTTTCCTTTGTCGGCTAATTTATATTTTCGTTGGCTATAGTCAACTTTAGCCGACGAAATTTTAATTTCGTCGGCTAAAAAATTTATTTCGTCGGCTAAAGTGCTTTATATTCTCAGATCTGGGCAGCAGCTCATCTGGGAAAAAAAACGGGAGAAAAAGTTTGGGTGTTGTTGAAATCTGTCCATAATTAGTTTGTGGAGCTATATATAGCTAGATACGTACATGTGTATATATGTTGATTTTGAGTTTTATTTGAGTTGATCGATTTTGAGTGTGATTGAATTGATAGATTTTGAGTACGTTGGATGTATATATATATGTGTTGATCGATTTGGTTGATGATTTGATAATATATATGAAGTTGTTGTTAATAAGTAGTATATATATATATATATATATATATATATATATATATATA
>NC_020494.1:15228915-15230690 GCF_000184155.1 Fragaria vesca subsp. vesca | reverse complement strand
CATAATGAAAAAATATAGGTTTCAAAAATATTTTTATAGAATAAAGACAAAATAATCTAAAGCCTTAGATTTGAGAATGATAAGATTGAATTTTTACTTTTTCAATGTTGCCTCAGCCTTGATTCAAATTAATATTTTAAATAGGATGAGCGGCTATTTTAGATCGAAGAATAGTTCGAAGGGCCAAAGGTCCGAATCGTCTGAGGAAACCTCTAGCAACCCCCAAACGACGTTTCAGGGCCAGATGACAGCCAGACGTGCGAGCCTTCTGGAGACGGCGTAGAGGCAGCCGGAGGTGCCCCTTTCATCGAGGCAGGCGGCCGTCCCTCGTTCCTCGAGGCAGCTGTGGCCTCAGACCCAGACGGAGGTGTTTGCACCCCGTATGCCTGAGATACACCGGGCGCCCACTCCGGGTCCTACTTCTTCGGATAGTGGGTCATCTGGGGTACAGATGCCGCCGCCTCATCTGTTCCTTCCGCGGATGATACCGGCCTTACTTGTAGTCGATGGCTCAGGGACGCCGATTTATCCACTGCCCCCGCCAGTGGCTCCATCAGCGGCGTATCGGTTCGTGTCTTTTGATACGCCTCTTATTTCCGCGAGGTATCATCATCGGCGACAGAGACGGAATCCGTCGCATCCGCCGCGAGCGCATCAGGTAATCAGTGATGCATGATTACTTTTCTTATAATTAATAATAAAGGGTCTCCGATTTTAATAATCAATTTGGTTTATCATGTGATAGGCACCGTCGGAGCGAAGCCGACAAAGAAGAAGAGAGACCCCGTCACAGGGAAGGCTCTTGAGAAGATCGTGGGTACCGTGGGGAGGATCGTCATTAATACTGACGGGGATGGCCACATAGTATCGGGCGGGAAGTCGAGGACGTACTCCGGCCGCGTGGGAGCGCTCATTAGGGATAGAGTCCCTATGTTGTGGTCAAACTGGGGCGAGGTCCCACAGGAGGTTAAGGACATGGTCCACAACGCGATGTCGGTGAGTTTACAAAATAATATTATGTATTACATTGTTGATTTCTCGAAAAACTAAACCAATAAACGGTTAAATGCAGGTGTGGTTTGAGGTTCCCGAGCACCTGAAGGACAGCTGGGCCGACGTTGTGCATGGGGGAAGGTACGTTGGGAAGTTAATGAAAAACAAAATTGTATGTGATATTAATAATATTTCTAATATTTTTGTTGTATCTGTAGGTACAAGGAGTGGAAGAACGAGTTGCGGACCCACTGGACTACGCACGGGAACGCACGTTCTGGTACCTCTACTGAGTTCCAGTACAGGGAGTACGAGTGGCGTTGGCTTCTGACATCAGAATTCAACAAACCTCGTTAAACAGGTATTTAAAAAAATTAATTAGTTAATTGTCATTAAGTACGTCCGTTTTTTAAATATTTTACTAATAATTTATTTTTTTCTTTGAAGGCCGTTTTCCCCGAGCGAACTCTCAGAACCGGCAACGCAACACAAGGAACCATCATGGCGGTTCTAGACCGTTCGCTGCTTCATGGACGAGGCGGCCAGGGAACATCCAAAAGTCAACCGGTACGTCTATACGTACGAGAAGGCATATTCTGACGCCCAGGAGGATATTGTAAGTCATCTTACGTTTTAAATTTTAAATTTACTTATATATATGTCAAAATGTTAATTAATAATTTTTTTCCTATCCATATAGGCGAATGTGAGGGAGGCTAGTGACGAGGTGATGAGTGTTATAGCGAGGGAGACATGGCCGGACACGCAGGAGGAAGAGATGT
>NC_020494.1:15188147-15228895 GCF_000184155.1 Fragaria vesca subsp. vesca | reverse complement strand
TTGTTTCTAAATGTTTCAAAAGAAATAAATATCAGGTTTACTGAGGCCAGTAATTTATTGTTATGGGTCATTAACATGTTTTTTGAGATTCAGTAATTCCGGCCATCAGATTTCGGTAGCGATGCAGCTTTAATTTGGAATCATTCAGCACAATGAACCTGAAGCAATGTATAGTTGTTTACTACTGAAAATTAGTATTAACTATTTAACTTTGAGTTCACCATAAAAGTTAACTTCAGTTTATAAAACAGTACAACACATTATTGAATTTGATATACAAAGAGGCCAGAGCTATCTAGCTAAGATGTGGCACTTGCATGTAGTGCAACTAAAGAAGCATAAGTTCCACCCTTGATACTGATTAAAGTCTCATGCTTTCCTTTCTCTGCAATGACACCATTTTTCACCACTGCTATTAAATCTGCACCCTTAATCGTGGATAGCCGATGCGCAACCACCACTGTAGTTCGATTCACCATAACTCGATCTAGTGCATCTTGAACCACTCTTTCGGATTCAGCATCAAGAGCACTGGTGGCTTCATCTAGAAGTAATATCTTTGGTGCCTTCATTATAGCTCTTGCAATAGCTACCCTCTGCTTCTGCCCACCAGAAAGTTGGACCCCTCGCTCTCCTACTAGTGTATCATAGCCCTGTATTTTTTGGCAGACATATAATGCTTCAACATTCAGAATCTGACATTTCAAATTTTAATCGACTACCATTCTCATTTACTATATTGAAAATTGGTTAATTCAGTACTCACCTTTTGTAAACTACTAATGAACTTGTGAGCATTTGCCAATTCTGCTGCTGCTATAATTTCAGCCTCGGTTACATTACCTTCTTTTCCATATGCAATGTTGGCTCGGATGGTGTCATTGAAAAGTATAGGCTCCTGGCTCACCAGCCCCATTTGCTGCCTCAACCACTTCAGCTGTAATGTTTGCAATTTGGTACCATCTAATGTAATGTGACCAGAATCAGGATCGTAAAATCTCTGCAGCAGTGAGACCACTGTTGATTTCCCACTTCCACTTTCTCCAACCAGAGCAACTGTCTGATATTATAACTCAAATTGGAAGTTAAATATTTCTTTCATGTCTTGTGAATACGTTTTAAAAAATAGTTTATAATACAGTACACTAAAGTTACCTTCCCATAACGAATAGCCAAGCACAGATCCTGGAAGATTGGTACATTAGGTCTATTTGGATACTTGAAACTAACATGGGAAAATTCAATTTCTCCCTTCAAATTTTCTATAGTTGTTCCAGAATCATCACTTGCATCTATTTTTGATTTTCGGTCAAGAATTGCAAATATGGAAGCAGCAGAGCTCTTTCCTTTACTTGCATCAGGGGCCATGGAACCTTGTTGAGACAGAGCCATAGCTGTCATAGTGAGAGCAAAGAAAACCTGCAATCCAGGAAGGAAAAATGTGAGTTGTGGACTGGGGTATATCTTTTCAACTACTGCATACAATGCTAAACAACTTACCCGAAAAACATCCTGGAATGTTGTCTTGCCTGCTTCAACAAGTCGAGCCCCAGCATAGAAACTGCATGCATATACAGAAAAGAGCAAGAAGAATGATAGCCCAAAGCCTATTCCACTAACTATACCTTGCCTTATCCCTGCCTTGATAGGACCTTCACATTTTGTTTGGTACAACTTGATAATCTTTTCTTCAGCACAAAAGGAAGCAATTGTTCTAATACTCCCCACGGCATCCGTGGCTACTTGGCTTGCACCTTCGTACATTTTCTGCAGCAGTTATGTTATCAGTGAATAAAAGACTGGTCATGTTTATAAAGTAGTATTCAAGTCATTAGTGAAAAAGCTTCATATAAGGATGATAAGCTTCATAACAGAAAACCAAAATAGAAGTTGTAGCAATACCTTTGCATTTGCACTTAATCCTTTAATGACCTCGATTTGAAAATATCCACTGATTGCTAGTAGAGGCAGCATAACAAGGATGATAAAAGCAAGTTGCCAGTTTGCCAGAAAAGCAATAACCAATCCAGCAATTGTAGTTGATGCATTCATAACAGCTAAACTGAGAGCATCACCAA
The DNA here is from genome assembly GCF_000184155.1 of Fragaria vesca subsp. vesca. Lineage (NCBI taxonomy): Eukaryota > Viridiplantae > Streptophyta > Magnoliopsida > Rosales > Rosaceae > Fragaria > Fragaria vesca. The sequence continues at coordinate 15,226,817 of NC_020494.1, read as the reverse complement.
CCAGCCCTCGAAGAGAAGCTGCATTTCCTGACAGCCTTGCACCAATTGCACCACTCGAGTGCTCAGCTTCATCAAACCAACTTGCTTCCATATAAACAACTTTCTCAAAGCACATTGATCGTACTCGTCTTATTAACTTACACCCGGCCACAGCAAAAAAGTATGCTCTAATTGGATGCGCCAAGAGCGATACCACTCCTATAACTACAAAGATTAATGCCCAAAACTTTGAGTCCTTCCTTAGCTGATGTGGTGTATCAAAGAAGCTCTTGATTACGCTGGATATTAGCACTCCAAAAACAGGAAAGACTACTCCACAGACTGCTGCAGCAATAGTACCTAGAAGTAGCACTGGGATTTCTGTCTTGTTCAGGTAAGCCAAGCGGCTAAGTGAGACTTCTGGATGAACTTCTGATGATACAGCTGGAATATCAGGTTCAATAGGTGTTGTTTCATGGATACCAGTCACAGTAGGAGCACCATGTGAGATTGAAAACGAGTGACTATGGCGACTACTATTTCCTATTTCTGATTCCCTACTTAAGGATTTGAAAGAAGAAAGTTTCCGAAAACTTGAGGAAAGCTCTAGCCTTTCCTGATCATTTTTCACATGATGTTCTGACACATTACTAATCTCTTGCAGCCTTATAAGTTGGCTATATGCACCATCTGGATCCTTAACTAGTTCAATATGTGGTCCTGTCAATTGAAAACATTAGTATTTGATGGGAGCATTTGATGTGACATGTTGAACTATGACAAAGAAGTGTTTATAAAATTATGATTGTAAGATATATGCATTCAATCAGTTAGTTAGATGAGTGAGTGTTAACAGATGTATTTACCTTTTTCAACAATTCTCCCCCGATGTATTACTGCAATGGTATCAGCATTCCTCACTGTGCTCAATCGGTGAGCTACAATGACAGTAGTCCTGTTAACCATAATTCTGTCTAATGCCTCTTGCACAACTCTCTCAGATTCTGAGTCAAGAGCGCTTGTGGCTTCATCTAAAAGTAGAATTCTCGGGTTCTTCAGAATTGCTCTTGCTATGGCAACTCTCTGCTTTTGGCCCCCAGATAGCTGAGTTCCATGCTCACCAACCATTGTATCTAGTCCCTGAAAAAAGAAAACAATATAATTAGAAACAAAAGAAACGAAACTTGAAGACTGGAATGTGCTAACTAACTATAGAGGAGAAAACTTAAATAAAAGAAAGCCAGAATCAAAATTGACCTGAGGTAGTTTGTCTATGAATTTTGCAGCATTGGCCAGCTCAGCAGCAGCCCTCATTTCTTCAATTGTTGCACCATCTTTTCCATAGGCAATATTATCTTTAATGCTGCCACTAAACAAAACTGGTTCCTGGCTAACAAGGCCTATTTTCTCTCTGATCCATTTCAGTTGGAACTCCTTAAGATTAATCCCATCAATAAGAATTTCACCAGCTTGGGGGTCATAAAATCTTTCAATCAAACTGATGACAGTTGATTTACCACTTCCACTTTGTCCAACTAAAGCAGCAGTTGCACCACTAGGTATTGAGAGAGAGAATCCAGTGAATATTTGCTCATCTGGTCTTGCTGGATAACTAAAATAAACATCCCTCAGTTCAATATCTCCACGGATCTCTTCTGCTTTTAGTCCTCTGGTGTCATACACATCTATAGTTGGCTTTCTGTTAATTGTCTCGAACATCTTATAAGCAGCAGCTTGTCCAGCGGAAAATGCACTCACGCATGGAGATGCTTGCCCCAGAGAGCTGAAAATTTAACAAGAAATACATTGTTCATATGACGTTTAAATCATGCATAAAATTTAGAGTGCATGGGATAGGAAGTAATATAAAATTTTCTAAATGAATCTTACAAAGAGCCAGTCAAGACAGCAAAAATCACATTAATGACATCTCCTCCATTGTAACCCTTTTCAAGTATCATTTTGCCGCCATACCAGATAGCCAATCCATAACTGCAGAATATAGTAAAAATAACCGTACCAAGACCCACCCCTGATGCTAAACCCTCTTGCACACCAGAGTTGTAAGCTTTAGTCAAGGAGTTGTTGTACTTTGTTATAGCTTGCTTCTCCCCCGTAAATGAAGCAACCTATACAAGGTACAAAAAGCTAATGTTATTCCCATATATAGAAAGAAAAAGCCATAAAAAAATTTCTTTTGAAGATGGAAATGCATACAGTTTTGATTGAACCGATTGTCTGCTCTACCACACTTGCTCCAACCGAATAAGCAGCTTGTCCGCGGGATGCCAACTTCCTTATAGTGAGACTCATGACAGCACCAGAAAAGACAAGAGGGGGAAGAGAGGTGAGCATGACAAGGGTGAGAAGCCATCCCTTGGCAAATGCTATGACAAAGCCTCCTATAAATGTTGCAAATAACTGGATAAAAGTTCCTACCTGCAATAGTACGTAGGAGAATGAAAGATATATAAGGATTGTTAATTGTAGCGGTAGTAACTTAAGGTTTTTTTTACGTGGTTTGTAGTCAAATTCGTACCTTCTCCCCCATGGCCTCTTGAATAAGCACAGTATCACCTGACATTCTCCCAACAATTTCCCCAGTGTTCGCTTCTTTATCAAAATAACCAACATCTTGCCGCAATATTGTTTTCAAATATAAACTTCTTATTCGTGCAGCCTGTCTCTCTCCAGTGATCATCCAACAAGACATTTCTGTCCCATACAAAATCACAAGTAATTAATGTCATCAGTTTCGAAAAAGCAAGAATATTAGCCAGATAAGGTAAGGTAATTAAGTTTGACGCCAGCAGGGAAGAGAATGTGAATGCTTACGTAAAAATGCAGCAGCAGCTGCCCCTATAGCCAAGTAAATGAACTTTAGCGCTACCTGGTGAGGATGGTAATGGTTCATCAACCACAGTAATCATAGTTAGTAATACATTTACTTAATTACATGTCGCACGGTTTTACAAATAACAAGCACCACATATTGCTTAATTTGCAACTCATATGGTCCTGTACTGTTGTTTCTATCCTCATTAATAATAGACCAAGGAACCAAAAGTATATGGACAGTTGTATTTGACTTTTTCTGTTGTCTCCATCGTTGACTATGCTCAGATCTAGTTTAACATATATATATATATATATATATATATATATATATATATATATATATACAAGTTGCACCAAATTACAGACGACTACGTATTAGTGATTTGCATATGAAATACAGTTGTTTCTCGTGCATATTTGCACGGTTGTCACAAATTCACCTAAAGTTCACTTATCTTTCAAATTAATGAGCGATTAATCTACTTTAGTTCACACATTTGCATGTTTTTCTCTTTCAAATTATCTCTTCAGTTCATTTATTTTGTTTTTTATTTTGTAATATATCATAGTAGTCATTTTTCTTAAAATCTAAATGAATCAACTTAATAAAGATAATTTTGACAAAACATAATTTGGTAATTTTGAGACTGCTTGTTTTATATATAATAGAGATGTTTAGTTAGCAAAAACAAATATCATACATAATATAGAGGCGTATTAAGCACTTAATTAGACATACTATTAGATCTGTACAACACATTGTAAATTAGTGGGAAATTTTTTTACGACTGATCGATCTTACCTTGGAAACAAGATGAACCACAGCTTTGGTATCCGTAGAGTCTCCAAAGGAGTTAATCACTTCTCCCATGATCACTGTCATTAGAGGCAGACACATTCCATTTCCAATTGCGCCGATCGTACCAAAAGACATTAACATGTAATCCGTGGAATCAGCAAATGAGAAAAGCTTGTAGTATGGTACTGTGTTGGTTGCTTCCTCCTCCTTGCTCTTATTGCCAGAAGTATCTTCTAATTGGGTGTTCTTGAATTCTCCTGCGTTTGCTGATGCTGTTTCTGCTGGCTCTGTGGCTACATTTCCGTTACCCAACTGGTTTTCGTGATCATCAGCCATTGTTTTCGACAGCAGTAGCACTACTATAGTTGCTATGTAAGATCAGAGCTGCAGGAGAAACAGTTGTGCAAGTTTAGTCAGTCAAACAAAAGATCAATACGAGCTGGCCTGGAGAACAAGAACTTACCACTTTTGCCAGATATTAATTGGTTGATGAAGTTGAGGTAAGCTAACCCCTTATGAAACTATCGAGCGCCAAATTACATATATATAGGGAGTCTGTGCAACACTTGGTTGCGGGTCCTTCTTTGCTACATACAATATATAATATCTTGGTCAACATATGGTTTTTTTTTTCTTGACTAATAAGCACCAAGAAAGTTCCACGTCTGGCGTTGCTTCCTCACGAAGTTTAATACTTGTTCTCCAAGTTCTACATCACTATGATTTGACTATAAAAAAGTTCCAAGCATGCTAAGATTTAGTTCTTTTGTTTAAGAAAAATGCAAATCCAATGCATAAATGATCCGGCCATCGGAGTGCGACTATCAAAGGGGTCACTATCAAAGTAATTCCACATTTAGAAAGATCATGAAACACATCAAAAATTTACCTTAGAACATCTTAAAAATAAAAGGGGGTAAAGACATCGTGGATACTTTCAACCGCAAATCTTAGAGAAAATCTATGAATTCCTCCCCCGAAAAAGAAGGAATTATTCATAGCGCCAGTGTACCATCCCTTAAAGATCGATGGTCTTCTATACTCTATGTGCATGTTTGGTACCCAATACTATATTACATCTCCTTATTTGTTAAGATTGTCATGAACTCAATGTGGGTTGCCTTAAATTATACTTATATTAACCCATATTTGATGTTGCATGGTGTTAGAGTAGTTTGTTTGGTTTGAGGTTTAGAATGATAATGTTATCTAAATGATGATAAATTTGAGCACCCACAATAACACCATCTAAGGAGACCAAAATGAAAACAAGGTGCTACGTAAGCTCATTTATTTTAGTTCGGATGCATCAAATGGAAGTCCCACATCTTACAAAGCTGATATATTGTAGTAATACGAAATGTAATTTTTCTGGACAGAGATAAGCAAGAGGCATATATCCTTCTTTCTTTGTTGACATCTATAAATATCTGTATACAGCAACATATTATTGGATTTGATTTACAACGAGGGAACAGAAAGCACTCTAAGATGACGTACTTGCATGTAGTGCTACCAAAGAAGCATAAGTTCCACCTTCGATACTGATCAAAGTCTCATGCTTTCCTTTCTCAGCAATGACTCCATTTTTCACAACTGCTATTAAATTTGCACCTTTAATCGTGGATAGCCGATGCGCAACCACCACTGTAGTTTGATCCACCATAACCTGGTCCAGTGCATCTTGAACTACTCGTTCAGATTCAGCATCAAGGGCACTGGTGGCTTCATCTAGAAGTAATATCTTTGGTGCCTTCATTATAGCTCTTGCAATAGCTACCCTTTGCTTCTGTCCACCAGAAAGTTGAACCCCTCGTTCACCTACTATTGTATCATAACCCTGCATTGTTTTCCCAACACATCAAGCTCTAATATTTGCAATCCAATACTGTTGATGACTGAAAGAAATCAATCGAAAAAACTTCTTAATTATACCAACCTGTTGTAAACTACTAATGAACTTGTGAGCATTTGCCAATTCTGCTGCTGCTATAATTTCAGTCTCGGTTGCACTCCCATCCTTACCATATGCAATGTTGGCTCTTATAGTGTCATTAAAAAGCAGAGGCTCCTGGCTGACCAACCCCATTTGTTGCCTCAACCACTTCAGCTGTAATGTTTGCATTTTGGTACCGTCTAATGTAATGTAACCCGAGTCAGGATCGTAAAATCTCTGCAGCAATGAGATCACTGTCGATTTGCCACTTCCACTTTCTCCTACCAGAGCAACTGTCTGAATAATATAACTCAAAGTTGTAAGTTCAATATTTTTTTCATGTCCTGAGAATAGGTAAAGAAAAAAAAACTATAGTAATTTACACCAAAGTTACCTTCCCATAGTGAATGGTCAAGCACAAATCCTGGAAGATTGGTACATTAGGTCTATTTGGATACTTGAAACTAATATGGCGAAATTCAATTTCTCCCTTCAAGTTTTCTATAGTTGTCCCAGAGTTATCACTAGCATCTATTTTTGATTTCCGGTCAATAATTGCAAATAAAGAAGCAGCAGAGCTCTTTCCTTTACTTGCATCAGGGGCAAAGGAACTCTGTTGAGACAGTGCGATAGCTGTCATAGTGAGAGCAAAGAAAACCTGCAATCCAGGAGAATAGAATTAATGATCAATATGGACATAGCTGGTGTGAACTGATTCCCAAGTAATGCATACAAGGCTGAATACCCGAAAAACATCTTGGAACGTCGTCTTGCCTGCTCCAACAAGTCGTGCGCCAGCATAGAAACTGCATGCGTATACAGAAAAGAGCAAGAAAAATGATAGCCCAAAGCCTATACCACTAACTATACCTTGCCTTATCCCTGCCTTGATAGGACCTTCACATTTTGTTTGGTACAACTTGGTAATCTTTTCTTCAGCACAAAAGGAAGCAATTGTTCTAATACTTCCCACAGCATCGGTAGCTACTTGGCTTGCATCTTCGTACATGATCTGCAACCATTTACTATATCAGAGAATGTAGAATTGGTCTTGTTTGTAAAATAATATTCATGTCACTATGAGAAATCTTCATACAGTACATACAAGAAAAGAAAAATAGAATTTAGAGCAATACCTTTGCATTTGCACTTAATCCTTTCAATATCTCCATTTGAAAATATCCACTTATTCCTAGTAGAGGCAGCATAAAAAGCATAATAAAAGCAAGTTGCCAATTTGCCATAAAAGCAATAATAAAGCCAGCAATTGCAGTTGATGTATTCATCACAGCCAAACTGAGAGCATCTCCAACCAGCCCTCGCAGAGAAGCTGCATTCCCTGAAAGCCTTGCACCAATTGCACCACTTGAGTGCTCGGCTTCATCAAACCAACTTGCTTCCATGTAAACCACCTTCTCAAAGCAAAGCGATCGTACTCGTCTTATTAACTTACAGCCTGCCACAGCAAAAAAGTATGCTCTCATTGGATGTGCCAAGAGAGCTGCCACTCCAAGAACAACGAAGATTAATGCCCAAAACTTCGAGTCCTTTCTGAGTTGATGAGGTGGATCAAAGAAGCACTTGATTACGCTTGATATTAGCACCCCAAAAATAGGTAAGATTACACCACACATTGCTGCCCCTATAGTACCTAAAAGTAGTATTGGGATTTCTGTCTTATTTAGGTAAGCCAGGCGGCTAAGTGAGACTTCTGGATGCACTTCTGATGTTACAGCTGGAATGTCAGGTTCAGCAGGTGTTATTTCATGGATACCGGTCACAGTAAGGGCACCATGAGAGATTGAAAATGAGTGACTACGTCGACTACTATTTCCTATTTCTGATGACCTCTGACTTATGGATCTCAAAGAAGAAAGTTTCCGGAAACTTGAGGAAAGTTCTGGCCTTTCGTGATTATTTTGAGCCTGATGTTCTGATATACTGTTAATTTCTTGCAACCTTATTAATTGGCTATATGCACCATCTGGATCTTTAACTAGCTCAGTATGTAGTCCTGCTGAATCAAAATTATCAATATTTACTACAATAAAAAACTAAGAGTACTATTTGATCTTGAACTACGTACTAACAAAAAAGGGTTAGTAAAAATCAGGATCCGGCTCCTCTAAAGTGAGAAGTCTGTGAAGTTAGTTAAAGTTAATAAAATCTAGGCTTTCTATCTAATCTAAAGGTCTTAAGAATTGACACATCATTATTACATTAATTTTTCATTTTTAGTCTAACCCCAGTTAACTTCTTGTTAACTATATCGTTAACTCCATAGAAAAAATAGCAAAAAAGAAAAAAAAAAAAAAAAAACAAATTCTCGTCATGGCACTCGTGTCTTTCTTTTATGCCTGACTTGTTGTGGTGTTGCTTGTTTCTCTCTACTTATGTCAGTCTTTATTTTTGCTAGCCGCCTTTGATGGCGCTTTGCTGGTCATTGATGGTTAACATAATAACATTTAACGCCGGGTAAAGGAGGCATTGACTCTCATGTGAACAAAGTAAAAGTAGAGTCTGTAGAGCAGAACAGAGCCATAAACAAAGATAGTAACGATCTGAAATGAATGGGATTAATTTAAAGGAAATGGAGTTGGGCAAATAAATTTTTGGTGGCGGAAAATCAAAATGGTTGTTAGCGGAGAAAAGAGATGAAATTTTTATTTTTTATAGTCGCGCAAGAGGACTATATTTGAGGTGTGGGGCTTAAAATTTAAAAAAGGTGGGAACCATTCTTGTAATAATAGAATCTGAGCAAAACCCAGATGAGATTATAGCCTGCCTAGACGAAGAGGTTAAACTCATGCATTTAACTGGGTTTTGTTATATTCAATCTTTCAAATAGCCTTTAGGTTTTGCACTTTATCAATTAATTAAACACATAGATCAAGTAAATATCAAGAGCTCATTTACAGGAGGAACCCATTACCCATGGAAGAGTTTCCATGGAAGCATAGAGAGGCAGCAATGGAGCAAGTCAGGCGTCGAAGAAAGGCCGACAAAATCCCAAAGCTTTTTTTTGTTGTTGGGGTTAACGATAGTTACTCAGAAATTAACTGGGGTTTAGATTTAAAATGAAAAATTAATATACCAGTGATGTGTCAATTCTTAAGACTCTTGGATTAGATAAAAAGCCTAGATTTTATGAACTTTAACTAACTTTACAGACTCCTCACTTTAAAGGAGCCGGCCAATCAGTTAAAGTAATTATGATAGTAAGATATATGCATTCAATCAGTTAAATGTATTTACCTTTCTCAACAATTTTTCCACGATGTATCACTGCAATGGTATCAGCATTCCTCACTGTGCTCAAGCGGTGAGCTACAATGATTGTAGTCCTGTTAACCATTATTCTGTCCAATGCCTCTTGCACAACTCTCTCGGATTCTGCGTCCAGAGCGCTTGTGGCCTCATCCAAGAGTAAAATTTTCGGGTTCTTAAGAATTGCTCTTGCTATTGCAACTCTCTGCTTTTGACCCCCGGATAGCTGAGTTCCATGCTCACCAACCATTGTATCTAGTCCCTGAAGAAAAAAAAAACAAAAAAAACAAAATAAGAAAGAAAAAGGAACTCAAAGATGGAGTTGTGCTAAAGTCGTTAGAAAGGAAAAATCTAAGATGAACATAATTAAAAGTATGATCTACTTTGACATGAGGCAATTTGTCTATGAAAAATGAAAGTATGATCTACTTTGACCTGAGGCAGTTTGTCTATGAATTTATCAGCATTGGCCAGCTCAGCTGCAGCCCTCGTTTCCTCAGTTGTTGCACCATCTTTTCCATAGGCAATATTATCTTTAATGCTGCCACTAAACAAAACTGGTTCCTGGCTAACAAGGCCTATTTTCTCTCTGATCCATTTCAGTTGGAACTCCTTTAGATTAATCCCATCAATAAGAATTTCACCAGCTTGGGGGTCATAATATCTTTCAATCAAACTGATGACAGTTGATTTACCACTTCCACTTTGTCCAACTAAAGCAGCAGTTGCACCACTAGGTATTGAGAGAGAAAATCCAATAAATATTTGCTCATCTGGTCTTGCTGGATAACTAAAATAAACATCCCTCAGTTCAATATCTCCTTTGATCTCTTGTGATTTTAGTCCTCTGGTGTCATACACATCTATAATTGGCTTTCTGTTAATTGTCTCGAACATCTTATAAGCTGCAGCTTGTCCAGAGGAAAATGCACTCACGCATGGAGATGCTTGCCCAAGAGAGCTGAAAATTTAGCAATAAATACATTGATCATATTACATTCATATAAAGCATAAAATTTAAGATGTTGGGGATAAGAAATTAATGTAGACATTTATAAATCACATAGCAATGAAACTTACAAAGAACCAGTCAAGACAGCAAAAATAACATTAATGACATCGCCTCCATTGTACCCTTTTTCAAGTATCATTTTGCCGCCATACCAAATAGCCAATGCATAACTGCAGAATATAGTACAAAGAACCGTACCAAGACCCACTCCTGATGCTAAACCCTCTTGTACGCCAGACTTGTAAGCTTTAGTTAAGGAGTTGTTGTACTTAGTTATAGCTTTCTTCTCCCCGGTAAATGACACAACCTGTATAAGGAACAAACTAAATATCCAGAGAAAGAAAATTTCATGATATTTTTCTTGTTTGAAGATTTAATTGCATACAGTTCTGATTGAACCAATTGTCTGCTCTACCACATTAGCCCCAATAGAATAAGCAGCTTGTCCGCGGGATGCCAATTTCCTTATAGTGAGGCTGATGAGAGCTCCAGAAAGGACAAGAGGGGGAATAGAGGTGAGCAGGACAAGGGTGAGATGCCATCCCTTGATAAATGCTATAACAAAACCTGCTATAAATGTAGCAACCAACTGGATAAAAGTTCCTACCTGCAATAGGAGAATCAAAGAAATAAAAGTACTGCTAATTGTAGAAGGCAATAACTTGAGACTTTTTATGTGACGTGTAGTCAAATTCATACTTTTTCCCCCATGGCCTCTTGAATAAGCACAGTATCACCTGACATTCTCCCAACAATTTCTCCAGTGTTGGCTTCTTTATCGAAAAAACTAACATCTTGTCTCAATATTGTTTTCAAGTATAAACATCGTATTTGTGCAGCCTGTCTCTCTCCGGTGATCATCCAGCAAGACATCTCTGTCACATAAAAAATTACATGTAAAGTCATCAGTTTCGAATAAGCAAGGCTAGTTAATAAGCCAGATACGGTAATTAATCTAATTTTATGCCAGCAAGTGACAAAACGTGCTTACGTAAAAATGCAGCAGCAGCTGCCCCTATAGCCAAGTAAACGTACTTTAGTGCTACCTGATGAGGATGGTTAATTTATCAGCCACAGTATATTTGATTAAACATAGCAGCTACCTGATGATAATTGTTTAATTAATAACTTCTTCCATTTTTGATGAGACGAGTAATAACTTATAACTGGTGTAGTACTGTTGTGTGTATCCTCTTTCAGCAACATATATATAATAGACCAGGGAACCAAAAGAATATGGAAAGTTGAAGTTGAGTTTTCTTTTATTTTCCATATATAGTTGACTAATTTAGAAAATACAAGTTGCACCAAGTAATTTTGCATAAGAAATACACCTGTTGTTGCATACTTTCTAAGATAATATGAGTACCCGTTTAGGAAGGAATAGAGATGTGCTAGGCAGGCACCTACAGTGCATAATAAGATAAGATCTGCAGGAGAACAAGTTTTACAATTTAGTCAATAACACACAAAATAAATATGAATAAGAGAAAAGGAACTTGCCAATTTTTGAATGGTTGATGAAGATGGTGTTGCCAATAATCCCATATGAAACTATTGATTGGCAAGCTACATATATATAGAAGAGTGTACAACACCAGAGTTGCCGGTCCCTTTTTGTTACCATTACATATAATGGCAACTGGCAAGCAATCATCATCAAATTATTTGTACTTCCAGAGTTCACGGTATTATTGTATATAGTAATCTTGGTCAAGCTATTCCTGGGCATAAACAATTACTTAACAGTTCTTCCCTATGCGTCAACTTTGCGCACCATTTTGTATCATGAAAGATTTTCTGGGAATTACTCATCAAAGGCTTATTCCTTTGAACAGGTTCAGTAATCTTGTATATCACTACCATATACACTCTCGTTTCTATCTTGGTTGTAACAGAAATGATGTAGGTAGCCATAAGGCTACTATATATGGGACTGCTTCCGAGGTTTTTTTGCTACTTCTATGACAACCTTTCTACATTTCTATACTCTATGCTTCTTCAGATGCATCAAATGGAAGTCCTTCATCTTACAAAACATCATCCTTGCTCTTGTCTGTGTCCTGCAATCATTCCATGGCTGGCTCTTTTAATGCATCTCCATCTGACTGTTCTTTGTGATCCAGCCATGTTTGAACAGCAGTAATTGAACTGCAAGATATATTTTTGAACAGAAGCAACTAAGAATACTTGGATAGCAAGATATATGAGATCAAGCTGCAAGCTATGATAGGAAATCCGGGTCACCCTCCGAATTCCCTAGCCCAAGATCGTAACTGAATAAAGACAATAACCAAAATCAATGCAAGCGAACACAAGATATTAATGAGGTTCGGTCAAAACAGTTGACCTACGTCCTCTCCGGTGATGGTGATGGTGGATCCACTAAACGAGAAGAAGATTATAACTGAAGAACAATACGGTTCTTCCACCCTCAAATAACCTCTCTCCTCACACTCTTGATTCTCAACAGAGAACTCTTAAATCACCCAAACTTTCAAAGCTTGCAACTCTCGAATACTTTAAACTCTCAATTGATCCATGACTAAAACTATGTCTCTAAAGTCCTATTTATAGACTCTTAATTAGTCCGACTTACAATAGGATTTAGAACCATAGAGGGAATCCTAAACTTTTACTCCTAAGGATAAACTCTAAGAATCCTAGATACACTAGAATAACTTACCCAAAACCTTCAGAAGTAAAGAATCCAAAACAGACAAGAAATTAGTTTTGAGCCGCAATCCTAACAAGCTAGAAACAGTTATAAGCGCAACTTGGTCAATTTGATACTAATAACAAAAAAAGAACTTGCTCAGTTTTTCCGGATAATGGTTGATGAAGATGGTGTAGCAGATGTAAAATTATTAATTGGCAAATTACAGATATAGTAGCTAGTCTATGTGTAACATTGTAGTTTGCCTGTCAGTAAGACTAACAATAATCTTTGTTAAACTATGTTTTGCTCATGCTTAAAAGAAATCATCATCGAGGCCTTTTGTATGTTATTATATTGGAGAAATGGCATGGAAGCCATGCGTACAGTGGCGTAGCCAGCAATCTTAAATAGGAGGGGTCATGTTGTAAATAATTATTACTTAATAGGCATTCTTGTAATTAGCCGACTAGGGTTGTTATTATAATTTACATCATGGCCTCATCTCTATATAAGAGATGGTTCCCTACTCAATAATACACACATATTCTCTCATTCTCTTGGTTGTTTCTCTCCTTTCTCAATCTATTCCTTTTGTTTTACAACACGTTATCAGCACGAATAGTTCTAACGTTGAGTTTAATTTGTTGTTGCACAAAAAGCTCTGAAATTGTTGATCAACCAAGCAAAGGACGATCATTCAACTTGGTTCAGGATCATCATAAAGAAGCAATTGGATTGGCTGGCAAGCTTTGCACATTAACTAAGATGAAGATCATTCTCGCTCCGTATTGAGTAAAGTTTTCCAAATCTTAATTCTAATTCATTTCTTCAAGCCATGATTATATGAAAAGCTACACCACGAAGCATAAACCATATTTTGTTTATCCATTCAAAATTTGTATATATATATATATATGCTTATTAATTTGTGTAGCATATAGAAAATTTCATTTGATGCATGAACCACCAAATTCATATTATTGATCTATTTATGTTCATGTTTCTATTTTGGAAAGAAAAATTGGCATTGAAAATCATTGAACGGCCAGTAGCTTTCGTAATTAGCCACCGCCACCTGCCTAGTAGTGCAAACCAAAAGACGCATGGATCAACAAGTACATGTATCAAATTCAAGATCACCGTCAAAATCAAGTATATGCATGCGTTCCAGAAGTAACGCCTATAACCATTAATTTAGTCGTTTATGCTAGATGTTACATATATGGAATATTTATGCCTGAAGCATTTAGTAATACAAATGAATTAATATTGCTCTTAATGGGATTTGAATAAAATCCATTTAGAAATGTAACGTCATTTGAATAATGACGCATAACACTAATTATGTTATTTACGTATAAATTAACATATACGTTTTGTCAGTTACAGATTTAAATTATGTTAAATTCAATGTCATTAAAGGACGTGTAATTAATGCCAGAAGCATTTACCAAGTTATAGCACATAGATTATGCTACAAGATTATGGGCCAAATTATTGCACAATTTATGATAGAAACGTTGTGGTTACACCAATTTGAATAATGTCATTATAATTCATTATGCTAGAAGCATGAATTTTGGGTTTTAATTACGCGATTGTTACATAAACGTTATGCCAGAAGCATTTATCTAATTTAATACTTATGTGTAATACTAGAAGTATTAATGAGATTTGAACTCATTGCATTTGGTACTTAACCGCTGCATAAATGATGAAAATTTAGTAATTTATGCCATAAATTTAATGTCGGTTACCAAATTCAAATCGCATCAGTTTTATTCAATTAGTTCTCAATTATGTTATCGTTTATATCGATAATTATTATGAGTATGTAATGACACATTAATGCCAGAAGCAATTGGTGATGCAAATAAGTTAGTTTTGCAAGTAACCGCTACGTTATTGACATTTATTGGTTTAGTAAATACCAATTTTATTGCATATACATTATGTCAATGAGAATTAAATTGTTTCCGTTATAATTTAATTTATTTCGGTTTCATATAATTACTTTCACATTAAGTTTGTCTGTTATGATTTAATAACATATATTGCACTGGTTTATGTTACATTGGTGAATATTAATGATGTTTAGTCAGAAGCTTAAATCAAACATGAATATATATGAAATTGAGCCAGAAGCTCGACGTAAGCTGCAAGGCTAAAACATAAGCTCGTCATGTGTCGCCTTGAAGTCCATGACAATGATTATAACTCTTCTCAAACTAGGCTCACCCAGTTGGATGCGATGTTTAGGCAAGTACTTTTGATGATGTGTACTTAAGTGAGCCTCGCTCCACCACCTCATCATGGCTTACATGGTCGTATACAATTAGAGTTACCGAAAGGGTTGATTAATAACATTGCATTTCTTGATAGACCATTCTTAGCCTAATAGGCCTACTCTCCCTCTACGGGACCTAAAAGCCCAGCATACCTCTCAGATTGTACCTCGTAGGCTTGTAAAGTATGTAGAGGCTAGGTTTATTTATTTCACTTTAATTACAGTCAATTCCTTTGGTCCAACAGAATCAAACAAAAGGAAAATAATCTAATGACACTGGTTTTTCGTACCTAGTCATTATGTATGTCTATAAGACTCTCCAAATATTTTTTCATATTGGTTGTTGTTAATATATTCACCATATTTAATGTGTAATTAATTGCCAGAAGCATTTACACATAATTACGTGACATATTCACTATGCTAAATTAGTAGCGTGGAATTAATATCATCAATTGCTACATGATTATAATTTGAAAATACATGTACCTAATGAATTGGTAGTTCAAAAATGAACCGGTAGTTCAGAAATAAACCAGTAGTTTATGTATAAATCGAACATGTAGTTTCGATAATAACCCCCTTAAGAAACTTGAAGTTTCATTCTAAAATTCACCAGACATGATAACATCAGTAGCTTTTATCATGTTAATTGGTAGTCTCCAGAACAAACTATTTGAAGTAGACATCTTCCTTGCCTGAAGCAAATCATAATTAGAAAATATTGAAATGAAAATGCTTAATGCTCTAGAATCTAAATCAAAATTAATATGTGTTATCAATATTAAGGAACTGAGCATTCTCGTCTGGCTGATGAGGCAAAATACCTCTACGTTTCAGAAGAACGTTATCGAAAGGTAAGTTTATTGAAACCAATGCTTAAACGTTGAAACCACCAAAAAAATGGTGTGATATCTTTGCATAACCTTCGAATGTGTGGCCAAAAGCGTACATTGAATATATTCAAATTTATTAGCTAGCAGCTAAATGATTCGAGCAAATACTAGCTATAGTATTGGTGTTTGATGCACCTAGGAAAAACATATGATGCACCGTATCCTCAACTCAATTATCACACGGGCATCCCTCTCAGAGTAAGGGTCTTGTCTTTAATAACACATTATGTCAAGCTGCTCGTTAAGAATGTTGAATACTAGACCATCACATGCAAAGACTAGAATATATATTATCTCTTTATGCACAGAATGCAAGGGAAAATACGTGGACCTATCCAACCACCATACAGACTAGTTAAATATTAATGGTTTTGGTTGATCATATGTCATATTATTGTCCACATGAAAATGTTGTGTTTGCTAAACTCTCACCCAAGAAATAGAGGGTACACCACTCGGATTATCCCATAAAGTCTATAAGACGTTTACATCGAAGGTTTTCGATGATTATTGCATATCCCTTGGATTTTGTAAAATATATAGTTTCCTATGTTCAAACCTAAGATGGTCTCGCATATAGAACCTTGGTAATGCGCACCAAGCTTCTACTATTTGTGTCGGGCTATGCAATCTTGCATGCAGCCATGTCGGTCCAGTTGAGGCCCACTGCTACTCGTCTTACTTCATGTTACAGTTGGTGACTGGGTGTGAACCTGATGTTTTTGCACTTACACGCATTTAGGTTTGTAGTCTCCGTGCCAATTGTGCCGCCACAACGTATAAAATCGGGTCCTCAACAAAAGATGGGCATATATGTCGATTATGAACCCTATCCATTATGTGCTCCTTAGAGCCCTTGACATAAGATCTCTATAACGCTAGATTTGCGGTCGTCACTTTGATGAGACAGTCTTCCCGCCGTTATGGGGATATAAGAATGTGAGCGTTCCTTATGAATGACTTGTAGAATGTCTCATCTTGATCCCCAAACCGCACATGTGAAATTAAAGTGCGAAGAATTCTACTTCTAGTTAAAGTGCAAAGAATCCTAGATCTACGTAGTGTAGCCCATAATATGCTACACACTTCACTAGATCTAGTTAAAGTGACGAGATCATATATACCTGTTGCAAACCTATAAGGATAAATGTCCCCGTATAACGTATCGTCCCAGTTGGATGAGGTACGGCCATAGCGGCTAACCAGTCATAGTCCCTGCCCATAAGCGAGGTAGACCATTAGGTTCGAACGATTCTTATCCCTAGAATAGGGTAAGCTTGGCACAAATGAATCTTCTTGCCGTCGCAATCTCAAACCAATTCAACTCACGAGATAAATCCGGATTATGGGTTCGTCCTAGAAGAGACGAAGTTGGGGGACGCTCCAACATTTAAACCCACTCCCAAGAATAGAAAATCTCGGTAAATTTTGTGAGATATTGAATCGGAATGAGAGTTCATCGATGATATGTTTGTATTTGCGGTGGCCACCGAATTTATAATAAGCGATGATGTCGAACCTTGCTTCGTTGATAGATCTCAACGAAGAGACGACTGGCTAAAAAGGAAAGAAATAATCCAGGTCAAATCAGATTCCTTAACTAAGAGAAAGGTGTTATGGGTCTGTTGTTCCCACACCTACCCATGTTAAACCTATATTGTTTAAAGAATTAAATTCAGTTTACCCCCATGAGGTTTGGGAGTAACTTCATGTTAATCCCTATACTTTCAATTTCATCAGTTTACCCCTCAAACTTTTGAATTTTCCTCAAGCGTGACCAAATGTCCTATATTCTGTCCAAATCGGACGTTAATTGCTGATAATTTTAACATTAACTGTGAGGCCAGTATCTAGAATTTGGGCAAATCGGATCTTATATGTCTAAATCGGACCTTAACTGCTGATAATTAAAGGTCAATTCAAACGGAATATGAGAATTTGGGCACGGCAGACAGAAACTGAAGAGTTCAAGGGGTAAACTGATGAAAATAAAAATGTAGGGACTAACATGAAGTTACCCCCAAACCACAAGGGGGTAAACTGAATTTAATTCTTGTTTAAATGGGTATTTGTAAGGAAGCGTAATGAGAAAAACGAGATTGTGATATAAGTCTCGTTTAGTGGCGCAAAGATTTTCTCAACGCCCTGCGATTGATTACGAGGAGACGTACTTTCCGTAATGGATGTCGTAACGTTCTACTACCTTATTAGTTTGTTAGTTTCCAAATAACTGAATAAGCAGCATATGAATGCGGTAACAACTTATCTCTATGGGGATCTGAATATAGAGATATACATGAAATTTCCTGAAGGACTTCTGTTACCCAATGCAAATAGTTCTAGACCACAGAACATGCTCTCCATTTACTAGAGTAATTCACTTTATCAAACAATCCAGACGGAACCGTCTAAGTGAATATTTGCTTGGGGTGGGATATCTGAACAAATGGACTATGCCCATGCGTGTTTTAAGGAAACAAATTCCGGGTTTGTAATTTGTGGTAATTTATGTCAATGATATGAATTTGACTGATACTCTTGAAGAAATTAAGGAAACTGCAAAACACCTGAAATCGGAGTTTGAGATGAATGACTTTAGGAGACCAAATATTATTTTGTCGACTTGAAGTCATGCAAAGTGCAGATGGAATTTTGGTCCATCAATCAAATTAAATCTAGAAGATGTTAAGATACTTTGATGAGGATAAAACAAAGTATTTAAGCACACCTATAGTCGTCCGAGGTCTAAAGACACCCGTATTATCGTGTAGATAATAACGAAGAGATATTGAGACCAGAAGACTCATATCTAAGTACAATAGGCGCATTATTGTACTTGGTTAAATGGTCTTGACCGGACATCTCATCTTATGTGAATTTGTCAGCTAGATATAGCTCTGCACCAACACGCCGCCTCCGTAAATGGCATAAAAGATAATTTTCCGTTACTTTAAATGTATGACGGAAAAGGGCTCGTTCTATCCTAGGCATCATGGAATAGATCAACTGCCTATTATCTTTAGAATGATGTTTGCCTTGTTAAATATGCTGACACGACTTATGTAAACCCACACAAGGGTTATTCCCAACTGGTTATGTCTTTACTATAGGGAATACAATAATCTTAGAGGTATATGAAACAAAAACCTCTTTAAATCATGCTGAGTATTAAGTTATTCAAGAAGCATAATCAATGTAGTAGTTTTACCTAGTGTATAGTTTTCAGGGGGAGTCAATATTAGAGGGAGTATCCTGAAGCATACTCTTGACCATTGTGTACTCTTTTTGTCCTTCGTCCAGGGTTATTTTGTCCCACTAGGTTTTGTTACCTGGCAAGGTTTTCATGAGACACACATGTAATTGGTCACCTTGCTCATGCTGCATCTTGCAGATGCCTTTATTTGAAATATATGCATTTGCTCATCTTTTCCTTTCGACCACGGGTTTGTCCCACTGGGTTTACCGAGCAAAGTTTTGGTGTAGCAACTATTATGCATCTATCTTCCACAGACTCACATCTTATGATCCAGACTAAACCGCTTCACTGAAATCAAGGGTTTTGACTATCACTGCTACTTGTGCGTTGAACTCTTTTCTCCTTCGACCGAGATTGTTTTTGTCCCATAGGGTTTTTATTACCTGGCAAGGTTTTGACGAGGCAACACCAAAACACATATTAGGGGAAGCTAATGACAGAGAATACACCCATGGCCTCATCTCTATATAAGAGATGGTTCCCTACTCAATAACACACACATATTCTCTAATTCTCTTGGTTGTTTCTTTTCTTTCTCAATCTATTCCTTTTGTTTTACAACAAGTCATAATTTATTGTATATAACAATGATTATATTCAAAATTTCAAGTAACGTATATATTGCTTGTATTGTATTTTTTTTGGAATTAATCAATAACAAATCAGGTGAAATTTTAATCATCGCAAGCCAAAGTGATCATTCCATTCCTTTCTACTACATTTCTTCTGGAAATATTGCATATATTCATGAGTTATAGCTACAGATTAATGAATCGATGATGCCTTGTTTCAGAAATCCACCAAAATTCCAAAAAAACAGTAGCATACCGACAGCTTAATTTGTTCTCTAGGAATCTTCCAATTCAGAAAATCATCCTAAATCGATTGAAGTAATTTCAAAGTTCATAAACTATATCTACAAAGAACTAAAGAACATGGGGACAGAGAGGGTTCAAGTGATATATGAACTATACCACTATAGTATACTTTATAACTAATGAACAAATGGACCTATGGGAGCTGGTTTTTCAGAAACTGAGGAGGCTCATTTGAACCTCCTCGCACCCATGTAGCTACGCCCCTGGTCATGGGGTACTTGAAAGATAATGTATCACACAAAGAATCGAACCAGTATAACTTTGGTATCAGTCAAAAATATTGAAGGAGTTATTGCAATATCCACAAAAAGCTTTGAAAGGTCTACTATCTCTTTTGGAAGTTCAGTTTTCCAATGAAGTATGCAAACAGAGAAGCAAACACAATGGGGAAGAGAAGCTGAACAACAGCAACAAGGCCTAACAGGTTGTGGTGATACCCAAAGTAATCTTCTAAAAAAGCAGCAACAGTTTTCGTCTCTCCAAACACCACGATTTTTTTCTGCACATCTCCATACTGAGAAGTAAGCATCCCGTTTAGCGCCCATGATGTAGGAGACAAATAATATAACCAGAGCCACCACTTTGGGATTTGCTGCATCAACCAAAGAAAAATATATTTCAGTAAACGAGAGTAGTGCTTAAAAAGTATAACGGTTTTACTTACACCATTTCTATAGCAGTGGAAGGAAATTACTTAACAGAAAAGTATAATAACTTGATCATCCATAAACTTACTGGTCTCGGAACAATGAACCCTGAAAACAAGTTCACCATTGTGTAGGAAGATGATGCCACAATTGCAGCCACTTGAGCATTTGGTGTCAAGGACACGAGCAGCATTCCTAGGTAGTTGAAGTACAGTAATGTGCAGAACATGCTATAGAATGACCAAAATATCTTATAGGCAGACCAGTGGTAGCCAATCATCGGGTATGTGATGACCACGTAAAGAACTGCTTGAGTGAACGAGTAGGGAACCTCAACCAGGACCTGCAGAATGAACTCTACTAGTTGGCAAACTTTCTTAAAGTGAACTTAAGATATCATGACCAGAGTTTCTGGATGAATTTATAATAACATTTAGTATGAAGATATCTGAACCTGCGCGAATGAGTAAGCCCATGAAGAAAACATTCCTGCATATCTTTCTCGATACAGAACATTCCGTTCTGTTGCAACAAACGGTAGAACAGTTGAGCAGTTGTTAATGCCATAGAAGATTATTGCCGTGAACATTAAACCAATCATATTGAAGAGCTCCTGCTGGCTATGTCTATAAAGGAAAAGAAACATACATATGGTCAATGAAACTTCTTTCAACAAGAAAATACCAGCTCCGCTAGTTCAAAGGAGAGGCGTGCAGTACAAATTCAAATGACACCCTTCCACATAATACGCTAAAAATGAGTCAAATTAAAATTAAAAATTAAAAAAATAAATCTGACTTACATTTTCTGTCCTTGATCCCAGAACAGTGCTCCAAACAATACAGCTGAGAAACACATGAAAAGGATCCGTGCCAGATTATACGAGGGACTTCTCCAGTAAGACAAATTCTGTTTCCAAAAGCATGCCTTGAACTGCTCCCAACCATTTTGTGGATACCGTGTAGGAAACTCCAAATCCTTTGAACCAGGAGATGGTGAACTCGCTTGCTTGACTAACTCATTGTTCTTCCTGCAGGCAAAAAAGCAGGAGTCATGTCTAACTAAGTTCTCATATGTGCATGCACATGCTATATTCTATTGTTGAATCATACATACATGAAATGACCTAAGTATACACTTACTTATACAAGGCAGATTCCCTATAAATTTGTGCAAAATCTATACCAAGGTCAGCTTCTGCAAATTTTGAAGTAACTTCTAACATCCATGTTGCCGGATTGTAATTGTCTTTGATTGAGGGCACCCCAGGGATACTCTAGAATAAAGGAAAGTGCATGAGGACTAGATGATTACATGTTTATCAGAGATGAATCTTACAAGGAGTCAAAAGAGATTGATATGGTAGTAGATTGTTCATCAAACTACCTCAAGATAGTCAATAACCATTCTTGAGTGCTGTCCAAGTTGGCCAGAATAGATTATGCGTCCTCCTGTTTTCATGAGAATCAACTGCAGTGAGAGTAACTTGATTCAAGAACTTGCACATCTTAATTGATTATGTCATCTAATTTTCTTAAAAAAAATATAAAAAAACAGTTTACCTCATCAAATGCCTCAAAAATGTCAATACTTGGTTGGTGGATGGTGCAAACGACTGTTCTTCCTGTTGCAACAACATTCTTCACTGCTCTCATAACGATAGCAGCTGCTCGTGCATCTAAACCAGAAGTTGGTTCATCCATGAACATGATAGATGGATTGGCTACAAGTTCCACAGCTAGGGTCAACCGTTTACGTTGCTCAGTGGATAAACCACCAACTCCTGCCATGCCTACCAAGGAATCTTTAATCCCATCAAGTTCAATAGTTTCAAGAACCTCATTTACAAATTCCTGTGGAAGAAGGAAAAAGTATCATTCAGTTTCAAGTGTTTTAACTTTTAACCCAAATATTCAAGTCCAGGGTCATTAAAATAATCATTTTCTTAATTGAAAAGATATCATACTGCTTTGGTCCTTGAATCAATCTGAGACGGGAGTCGCAACCAAGCCGAATATACCACTGATTCTTCCACAGTTATTTGTGGAGAATGTATGTCATTTTGCTCACAGTAGCCTGATATCCTTGCAAATGTGTCTTGAACCTTAGGATACCCACCGATTCTTATTTCTCCTTCAATTGTACCACCGGTTTTTCTTCCACAAAGAACATCCATAAGAGTTGTTTTGCCAGCTCCGCTGACACCCATCAATGCTGTCAGAATACCTGGCCTGAATGCACCTGTAATATCAGATAGGAGCTGGAGCTTGTCATGCTCATAGCCTCCCTTTCTCATTTCCTGCAGTATAAAGATGGTAGAATTATTCACAAGGTCAGCTGATATAGTTTTCTAATTAGAACCTAAAGTGAGAGAAGGAAAATTTCTAAGAAGATTACCAAAGGGGTGTCAACATAGTATTGTACATCTTGAAATGAAACAGTTAGGGGCTCAAAAGGTAAAACCATCCTTCCTGGAAAAGAACGAAAATGTAAACTTAAACATCAAAAGCCTAGTGACTAGTGACCCCATTTTCAATAGAAATAAATAATCAATAAGAACAAGATCATCCTCACCCTTCTTAGGTTCTACACTAGCCTTAGGTTCACCAAAAGATTTTCCTTCTGCATCTAAAATGCCTCTGTCGTCTCTTTTACCTTGTAATTGATGGTACTTTTCATAAGAAATAAACGAAAGGGACTTTGCAGGAGCTGAACATAAAGCATAAGCAGGGTTAACAAAAGCTTGGCATACATTTTTGCATAGAAGACAAAGTAATGAATACAGCACACTTACACTTTAGGAAAGTTAAAGCCAAGGTGAAACCAATGTTGAATAGTAATGTGAATCCCATTAAAGCACCAAATGATATCCAATAAAAATAGTCATCGAAATGCAATCCGCGGCTTTCCAGAACTTGATTCCCAAGAGTTGTATTTCCAGACATCTATGATTGAATACAATTTCATAAGTCCTCTTCAAAATCCAAATTGTTCAATGATCATGTGGAGTTATACTGTAATAGTACAGAAGCTGAGAATAATTATCACCTTTTCCCACCTAGGTGCCCGAAATTCATTAACTGTTATGCCTATTTCTCCATATGTCAAAGGAGACAACCAATATCCCCACTTCAACCAAACTGGCATATAAGCTGAAACAAAAAGAACTTCTAAGCACGACTAGTGCGACAAATATCGTTCATGATAACCTTGAGAAAAGCTAATGGAGATCTTACACTTTGGCATAACAAAGCCACCAAATAACATAACAAACAGTATAGATGAAACACCAGCTGTCATAGAAGGACCAACAGTTTGGAAAACTGAAGCAATGAATCGAAACATGGATATAGATGTCAGGTGTGTAGCAAATAGTAGAAGGAAATGGCGGAAGAACCTGTAAAACATATAAGCAAGATGTAAGAACTGAAATGATGTCCAAAGTATCTAACACTAGCAAATCAAAGCAATAAGCAGGAACACATAGGAACATGATTACATTTTAACTGTAAGTATGTAATAATCTTATTAGGAATTGAATGTTCAATCTGAGACTGACCTTCCAACCTCAGGGGTGTAACCAATAACATAATATGTAAGAGCAGTCCAAACAAAAGCCTCCAAGAACGAAAGTGGAACCTTTAGGATGGCAGCTGGGATGGCATAAGCCCAAGCAGGGTAGAAACATAACTCTTTCTGTTTGTAGAAAACCGGAATTCTTGAGACAGTCATTGACAACTCTGGAAACCCATCAACAAGAAGTATCAGTAGTCCATAGAACAAAGAACCCATATAATAATTTCCATGGATCATGTCAATAGCCATTTGAGTTCGAAGGAAAACAGTCATCGTTATTGAAGCAATGATGATTAGCTGCAGAAGAAAGAACACAAAAATGCATCTTAAAAAATGTAGAGCAGATAGAAAAAAGTAAAAATGAAAAGATGCAAAAGAAATTACTTATACAAAAGGGCAGCAAAAGAAAATGAAAGAAAAGAAAAGGCTACCTGAACTGATTTGAAAACATAAATGAAAGAATTCCTTTTCATTAAAAGAAATTCCCTCCTTGTGCATGCTTTGAACAGTTCCCATTTAGGTAATGAGTATGTTTTAAATGATAGAGCATCTTTGTGACTTTGAGACTTATCGAATGGCTCTGAAAGATCCACATCTAACTTCCTGCCAAGATGGCAATCCTTGAATTTCTGAATGAACTGCTCAACAGAAACATAGCTATATGGTTTTGCAGTGTCATCCCAAAACTGTGCTTGATCTTTTCTAGAGATGACCTGAAGCAAAACAAGACAACGTACATTGATTCAACACTAGAAGTATTAGGATATTTACCGCTTAAGAAATGAGTATGATAATAGCCTACCTCTTGAAGGAAGTCAGCAACACCTTTTCTTTCTGGACACTTAAATCCACACTCCTCAAAAAATTGGAGAGTAGAAGTTCTTGGTCCATGATACACAATCTTCCCTTCTGCCATTAAGAGAACATCATCAAAGAGATCGAATGCCTCTGGTGCAGGCTGAAGAAGTGAGATCAATGCTGTAGCATCTGTTATATGCACAAAATGTTGAAGACAAGAAACAATTTGGAAAGTTGTGGAACTATCTAAGCCATTAGATATTTCATCCATGAACACAGCTTTTGCAGGTCCAACAATCATCTCCCCTGCATTGTAGAAAATATACCGAGTCATATTTGATTTGACTCAAGGAATCTGAAGTGCATGCATATATTGTTACATTGGTAAGAGAACTTGTTTACTGTTAAATCAAAATCAACGCTACCTGTAGTTAACCTTTTCTTTTGACCACCAGAAATTCCTCTTCTTATGGGATCTCCAACTAGCGTGTCAGCACATATATCAAGGCCAAGTATCTGCAAGACATTCATTAGTAAAAATGATGTGAACATACAAAACACTTACAAATTTCCTGATAGAAAGCACACTTGTAAGGAACTAGAATACCTTTAGAATATAGTCAGTTTGAAGTGTACTTTTCAGTCCGTTTACCGATATGGCCTGCAAGAGAAATTGTTCATCACATTTGGACTAATGGAATACATACACCAAGAAATTGCACTAAGGCATCTCAGGTATACCTTCATGTAAGCATCTACATCAGGATCCGGGACTATTCCTGCCTGCTTTTCTCTTCTGCTAACTTCCATCATAATCTCTTTATGCATAAAAAATGTAGTTATTATGCAAATGCTACTTGATAATTAATTCCAAAGTCATATTTTATAGCAACAAAGAATGCCTACCCGGTCGGCTTCCTACACCTTGACATCCTGCTGAGAAATCTAGTGTTTCCCTCACAGTGATCTCTGGAATATGCATATCATATTGGCTTACATAGGCTGAGGTTTTCTCCGGGACAAATTCTTCCAGTTTATAACCATTGTAACTAATTTCACCAGAAACCTGTTAAAACAGAATGACAAGTATTTTCAAATTTTAGCTTAGATTATGGTAAATGTATATTACCAAGTAAATAATATGGACCCATTCTTGTGAGAACATGACCAATCTTCAATTCTGTGAAGAAAAGCTGGTCTAAAGCTTCTCCACTTGTTCTGATTCCTTAAATTATGGACTGTTCACATCATACAAGGAACTCAATTCAAACTTGTACACACCTTGAGAGAATGGCTTAGCTTCCCTGAGAGTGCCATCAGTAATGTGGTTTTGCCACAACCCGGAGGGCCAAGCAATAAGGTCATTCTGCAATTAAGAGAGGCCAAAGTTACTTAACATTCTTGGCTTATAACTTTCAAATATCCTCCTTAAATTTTCCTAAGAATGTGGAAAATGTCTCTTTTGATGGCTCATTACTGTCAACATTATCAAAATTAAGCTAATCATAAAAAATTTCTTACAAAGAAGAGATACATTTCATCAAATTGTATAATAGCCACACACTATAAACATAGGAAAGAGAAACTAACCTTCCGGGCTTAATAATGCCACTGACATCTTTGATGATGCTTATCTTCGCTTCACGTTTTTTTGAACCTGCTAGTTCAGTGATGTCCTATCATAAAGATAGCACAGATGACTAATTAATTGAAGAATATAACAAAAGTATGATCTCATGGCATTTTAGTATCATCTATGAATGAAGCACTTCACAAGGGAATGCTTGAATTTCATCTGCACTTAATATCTATGAAAATCAAGTTTCATTTCCAATTTAGAAGCTCCAGAAGGTTAGTACTACAAATCAAGACACTTACTGAAATCATACTCTTTAGAGAATTCCAAAGAGTCGGTAGGGGCTTGCCGTGAACTACCATACAGTCTGCTTCCACACAAAGATTCTTGTATCTTACTTCAACAGTAGGCGACTTCACACCAACCCTGCAAGGCATGTGCAGATATGTTAACACTAGTATGTGCTTATGCTTGTAATGAAATATGTTAACACTAGTATGTGCTTGTGCTCAATAGAATGTCTAAATGAACCCCAAAAGAGAGGGGGAAACTGTTACTTGTCTATTCTTCTTTTGATTTTCTGCAACAACTGAAGATTATCATTCTCAATGTGTTTGATGAGCTTCTCAATGAAAACACGCCGTTCTTGAGCTCCAATCTTTGTAACATCAATCACCCTTGTCCCCTTGACATCTCCTTTTGCCGATGCGCCATCATGATCATTAAACAAAGCCGATGTGATCCTCTCGAAAGTGGGTAATCTCTCAACCGCAGCCCACTGCAAGTCATAAAATTCTTCATCATCCTCGATTCTACTGTCTGTGGCATTGACAGTAGAGGTGCTTCTGAAACTTGAGGCATGGCTTCGAAAGGAGGCTCTTATGCTCCTCCCAATCTCTGCCAGCTCTATCCTGAAAGACTCAATTTCATCTGCTCCTGCCAACTGAGCCATGATTAGATAAAGAAAATAGATAAATGTAACTCGGAGTACTAATACACACAACTCTCACCTAAAGCCTGAGGTAATGCAGTGCGTCATGTGTTACAGCAGCAAGGAAATGGCAACTGTACCTGCTGGTTTACCACATCATCTTTGAAACCAACCTCAAAATGAATGATTTCTTATTACATTTTTAACACATAATCACGTAACTCGTTACTCATGCCAGAAGTGACAAAGAATTATGAACAAACGGGAAGATGTGAAGCATGACATAGGCCAAAATGATTATTAAAAGTTAAAACCACAGCGGGATGGTTCATTCATATGAATATGATATGAAAGATGCCATTGACTTTGTCCCAATCATATGAGACAGTGAGACACATCATATCACATCTTCGATTTTTAAATAGCAGCTTTAACATGCAACTGCTGACTACAACTGTGAAGGAGACCGGCAGTGAAGAATTGACTGAATTGTTTTGCAAGTTTGAGGTGTATATGTGTTATCTTATTGCTCGGATTGAAAGCATTAGTATCAAATTTGTTCAACTGATCATGATGGGTAAAAACATCCCTCCTTATTTGGAGGAGAAGTCAATTGTCTCATGCTCATCAATCTATAATGAGGCAAATTGTTATTCTATAGCTAGCATAGTTGGTGTGCATTTGTTGAAATGCAAGAGAGCAACATATATATATATATATATATATAGGTGTGGTAGCCGGCTGTAAAGATTGAAATGGAAGAGCATGCATTAATGTGGCATATGGAAACATTGAGCATGAAATAAGGAAGACTTGTGGAATTGTCTTCCAAGTGATGGACGTGCATGAAGAATGCATGCATATATTTGCCTATATATAGAGGCATTTGCAATGGTACAAGAGTGAGATAGAAAACTCCTAAGTAGAGAGTTTGTGTGTGTTGCAAAACAAAGTGTGTGTGTGAGAGTGTATCCCTTCAAATGTGAGTCTTGACGTAGTGTTTCTCTCCGTGTGACATTTATTCGTATAATGGAGGATTCTTTGTTATTGTTGCTCCGTGTACGTAAACACTTTGTCAAACCACGTTAATTCCCGATGTTCTTATCATTTTATTTCTGATTCCATTCTACAGTTTATTCTTCCGCATAACTCAACAAATCATTCCTTATTCTTCCGCATAACCCAACAAATCATTCCGGATAAATTTGAAGATTACCTCAAAATTTGCAGGGGGAGGCAGAATGGCAGATACCAACAGTGTAGCAGCCTAGGAAGGATTCATGAACCTGATGAATTTCAGCAGTGATGAGATAGTTTGACATATTTATATAAAATAAACATGGTATCAAACCGATTTCCTTCATTTTTCAATTCTCGACACTCTTAAAAAATTAAAGAAAAAAAAATGAAGAGGAAGTAGAAGAAGAAGAATCGAGTATTCGAGTATACATGCATTGATATTGCAGGTACATACGTAGTGACCAAATTCTTCAACTTCTCAACCATGTAATTCAATTTTTTTTTTCTATGTGAAACTTTTCAACCATGTTGGCCCTTTTGTAGGTTAGGGACTCCTCTAATCATATAGGTTTTTATCTATATGAACCAAGACAAACACTCATAACTGAATATAATTTGGATGATACAGATCAGACGATTGAGTATGAAGCTGACGATCAAATTATATATATCCAAACATTACTCTATTTGGTAATAAACTCAAATTTCTATATACCTATAAGTAAAGTCTCCATTTTTCTCTCAAACATTTCTAATGCCTCGTTCCCGATTTTTCTATGCATTTTCATTAGATATTTTATCTTTCTTTAATAACCTTGCTTGTCCAAACTTCAAAATCTCATGTAGCTTCGTTCTCGGCTCAGGAGATTAGGTGGTTTAAATCTTGACTTCTTTTCAGTTTTTTATCTGATTGTAATGATCTATGATCAATAGATTTGGCATTCATCTGTTTTTATTGAAGAGAAATTTTAAATACACACCCCTAATCTCTTAATACACATCTTTATTATTTTATGTTTCTATTGAGATTTTATAGGTAAGCTAAATGACCAAAATAAACATCTATTATTAAAAAATAAATAAAAATCGTGTTAGAAGTATTCTTTTCAACATCTTCTACCCTAAAATCATCGAAAACACGTCTTCTCCCCTAACCCCAACTCTTCTCCACAATTCATTTGAGTTGTTATTTTTTCTTCTTTCTTTTTATTTTTATTTTTATTTTTTATTTTTATTTTTTTATCTGTATCAACTTTAGTTTGATCTTACATATCATGTTGTCAAGTAATGCATATTTATCATGACATGTTTTATCGAATAACTAGCTATATATGTTTAA
This sequence comes from Fragaria vesca subsp. vesca, assembly GCF_000184155.1. Lineage (NCBI taxonomy): Eukaryota > Viridiplantae > Streptophyta > Magnoliopsida > Rosales > Rosaceae > Fragaria > Fragaria vesca. Next base: position 15,197,123 of record NC_020494.1, on the reverse strand, counting down.
TAGCTACTGTACTTCTACAATTTTACTAGTTTGTGAATTTTGAAAACTTATATTGGTGATTTGGAGTTAGGATATAACAATAATCATTTGATTATAAATTGAATGATGATAATCAAAAATTTCTAACAAAAATTAGACAAAATAAATATGTAAAAAGAGGTACCAAATAGTAAATATATATTAATTATATTAAATAATAGAATATTTCATAAATTAAGGACATTTTAGGCAGTTTGAAATGTGTATTAAGTATAATACTAAAATAAAAAACTTAATAAGTGATGTATTAAGTAAGAAGTGTGTATTAAGATATTAGGCATATGTATTTAAAATTTCTCTTTATTGAGTTGTCATCTGCTTAAAAAAGAAAAATTGGGTGTGGATAAGGAAAACAAAAAACAAAAGATGAACAAAGGACAAAGAAGTCATTTTCTTACTCCGGCTTCTAAAACCCACCTTTCCCCAAATCTCAAACACTTCCCCAAAATCCATGGCTTCTTCAGTCTCACTCTCGTTCTCTTCTTCCCTCCACCCTCATCCCCTCAAAACCCCCACCACCCACAGAGCCCAAGACCCGAACTTCAACCCGACCCACTGCGCCTACGCACCTCCTTCCAAAACCAGGTCACCTTCTTCCTCCTGCTCCTCTTCTCAGACCAGAAAGAAGCACTGGAAGCAAGGCGAATTCCCCGGTGTTTCAGAGTCTTCAGCTCCCAGAAGAACCCCTCTCAAGAATATCAAGAAGAAACTCGACCGGAAAGAAAAGGCCAAGGCTTGGGTCAACACCGTCACTGAAGAATTCTCTACTTCCATCGAGAAAAAGCAATGGCTCCGAGCCCTTCAGGTTTATTTTTCAAGTTTTCTGATTCTAATTTAGGGTTTCCTAATTGAATGTAATTTATGATGCCATTGAGTACTGAGCAAAATAATGTGGGCTTGTTTCGATGTGATAGTGAAAATGTGCTGTTAACTGTGTGTTTTCAGGTGTTTGAAATGCTGAAAGAGCAGCCGTTTTATCAGCCAAAAGAAGGAACTTACATGAGGCTGCTGCTGCTGCTGGGGCGATCCGGCCAGCCGCAGCGTGCGCAGAGTCTTTTCGACGAGATGGTTGAGGAAGGGTGTCAGCCGACTGCTGAACTGTACACGGCGTTGCTTACAGCTTACTGTCGGAGCAATCTTATTCACGAGGCGTTTGGTGTACTTAACCAGATGAAAACGTTGGCGCAGTGCCAGCCGGATGTTTTTACTTACAGTACGTTGATAAAGGCGTGCATTGATAATTTGCAGTTTGAAATGGTGGAGTCGTTGTATGAGGAAATGGATACACGGTCGATTAGTCCAAACACAGTGACTCAAAATGTGGTGCTGAGTGGATATGGTAAGGCTGGGATGTATGACCAGATGGAGAGGGTGTTGTCGGGAATGCTGGAGGGTGAGAGTTGCAAGCCGGATGTTTGGACGATGAATGTTATCCTTACTATTTTTGGTAACAAGGGTCAGATAGAGATGATGGAGAGATGGTATCAGAAATTCCGTGATTTTGGGATTGAGCCAGAAACTCGCACTCTTAATATTCTGATTGGTGCTTATGGGAAGAAGAGAATGTATGATAAAATGTCAGCTGTGATGGAGTACATGCGAAAGCTTCACTTCCCCTGGACAACCGCAACTTACAACAATGTTATTGAGGCTTTTGCGGATGTGGGAGATGCAAAAAACATGGAATACACTTTTGATCAGATGCGTGCCGAGAACATGAAAGCAGACACGAAAACATTCTGCTGCCTTATAAATGGGTATGCCAATGCAGGTCTGTTCCATAAGGTGATTAGCAGTGTTCAGTTGGCTGGGAAGTTTGAGATACCCGAAAATACCACGTTTTATAATGCAGTCATATCTGCATGTGCAAAGGCAGATGATTTGATGGAAATGGAGAGAGTTTTTAACCGGATGAAAGAAAAGCAAATCTCGCCAGATTCCTCAACATATGCCGTCATGGTCGAGGCATATAGAAAGGAAGGTATGAACGACAAGATCTACTATTTGGAGCAGGAGATTAGTGCTGGTGGTATTCAAACCGATTAGGCCTTGGGAGTTGAGTTGGCATTGTTGTTCAATCAAGATCTTAGCAGGCACCAGTTTGCTTCAACATTACCCTAATCTTGTGTTTGCCATCACGGTGCTTCTATTACAGCAATGGACTCTTTGTGACATTCCTGGTTGTAAAGGACTGCAAGAGCTGTTACATCTCTGTTCGGAGAAACTTCAGAGGACGTGACTGTAAATACAGAACCTCTCTGCAAATTTGAGGCGCTCTTTAAACTAGCATGCAAAATTGAAATTGTAAGGAAATTTGTAAGAATGCTGACAGGGCATGGCTTTTTTTTCGTGTTTTTCCCCGAGTGAATTTGTTGTTTATTATTTCTAATGATCTCGTGTTGTTCTTGTACTTTTCATGCAAAAACCCATTTCGGTTTATTTTGCCATACCCAATAACAACACACTCCAGAGATCCATTAAACGGAAAAGTTTCCCCAGAGACCTATTATTTTTGTACCGATTTGTTGACTTGGTGTTACAACACTTCGATGAGGCAGATTCTTTCCATTCAGTTGAGCACCAGAGATCGATTAATCTGGCACTTTGATGCAAACGGAGAATTAGAGTACTACAGTTTGACATGATATGATCCATACCAACTCTGCCTACTGGCTCGCAGGTCCAGACTAAGAGAGTTTTTTTGGAGGATGGATGTATGTTTTGGATGTGCTCATGATGTGCTCAGTAGCTTCCAAGAACTTGGGAACATTTTGAAGGTTATGGCAGGGTCACATAGTCCTCATGATTGGCTGCTAGAGTGTTCACAGATTTTAACCAAGGCACACTTTGGTTTGCTTCTTTATGTTCCCGAGCTCATTCTTTTCAAGATGTTGCTTCTCAAGCACGGTCACAGCTGAGCCTATTTGCTATTAGCAAAACTGCGGTGGGTGTGAAAAGAGGCAGACAGAAAGTGCCCTGGAGAGCACCGGCAGTGGGTTGGCTCAAGGCAACTTGGTAGTGCTATGATGAGGACCGAGGCTTGGGAGGCATAGGTCTTATATTTCTCGACTCTGAGATGGTATCGTGTTTCTTCTCCATTGATGGTAGAAACACTAGCTGCTCGTACGGCAACTGCATTGTTGTGTGGAAGAGGTCCGGGGCCGGTTACCTTTGAATCTAACTATCTTCAGCTTGTTCCGGCAGTGCAGAGGGATACGGGACACATTCTAGATGATATGTCCTCTCATTTAGCTTTACTTCCAGGTTCCTACTTTTCCCATGTGTACAGGGAAACTAACACACCCAGCTGCTGATAGATTAGCAAAGCATGACCGGCGAACTAGTTTTGCTAGTTCTTGATCCGGTTTTCTATTCCGGCAGAGCTTCAAGCATTCTTGGCTTCTCATTGTACCGTTTAATTCCCTTCTCATTGTCCATTCATCAAGAAAAAAGAAGGTAAAATTGGAGAGGCAGTTAACTAAATCAATTGGAGCCACCGCTTTATTTTGACGAGTAAAATATAACAAATAAATACTTGCTTTATCCACTTTATGATAGTGTTTACAATTACACGTACATGCTACAATGATAAGCCAGAGGGGAAGCAATATTGTCTTCACAAATATAAGAATACAAACCGGTGAGCAATCCCCAAAAGCCTATATTATTTTGGAAGCTCCAGATATACATACATACAAACACCAGAAAACCCTAAGAATTACTACAAATTAGTAATACGTGAACGAGCTTTAGCTTGAGCCAAACTTCAAGTGCTCCCACCGGAAGGGGTGGAAGATGAAAACAACTTCAGGTGTGCTCTTAAAAAGCAAGGCCACACAAACACAGACGGCAGCAATGGCCACCATTGACAGCATTGCTGGCCTGTACACCAGTGATCTTCTGCTGCCATAAGCTAGTTTCTGGCTACATAACTTGCAATCTCCCCGCATTAATGCTTTTATATCAAACTTTTCAGTGTCAAAGCTAGCTACTTTTGATGATCTATGCCCATCTGATTGCTTCTGCTTGCTGTTGCTCTCTAAAATAGTACCAGGGATATCAACAACCACATGCCCACTCTCTAGTTTCTTGCTGATTTTCCTCTGAATAAGATTGATATAGGAATAGCGGCCTTGCATGGATGCATAATCATATGGAGTCATTCCTGTACTGTCTCGAGCATTTTTCCAAGCTTCAATTCCCACCTACAAAGGGCAGACTCGTATGTATTATCTAACAATCCAGAACTCAAAATGCCAAAAAATTATTAAAACAGCAGTCCTACACAGCATTTTCAAAATAAGGATAGAACTGAACTTTCCTACAACCATGTGTGGACTGTGTGCCAACGAATATGTAGACAGCGAGAAATTTCAAAAGGACAAATGAAAGAATAGTTTCAGATCCAGGATCCCCAAGAAAAGAGATCATGGGTCGTCCATGATGAGCAAAGATGCATGCAATTGTATGAACAGAAGGTCAAACACATGGTAGTAATGAGATCAATGTTGTCAGACTCAACATGATTGTCATATAGTTAGAAATAAATAAATAAAATATAAATTACAATGTGTCCAGAACTCACCTTTCCAGGATCATCAGTTAAAGCGTCCAATACATGCTCGCAACCATCAATACTAGCTGCAACATGAAGAGGAGTCAAACCCAGAGGACCAACACCATCAGGTTTAAATAGGAAATTGTTGCCTTCCCCTTCAACTTGTTTCTTCTGTTCAGATTCTAAACCTTTATCTGGAACAAATCTTAACAAGAGTTCTACCATAGGTCTGGAGTTTCTTTGAACAGCCCTGTGAAGGAGGGCCATATCCAGTAACGCAAGCTCAACAGATGAATGTTCTCCAGCATCAACAGTTCTGTCAAACAGAAGTTTCAAAAGTTTCTTCACTACAGCACACCAGTCATGATCCACGGAAAACTCCATGAGTAACTTGAACCGTCCAAAAGGAAATAGATCTAGATTGGGATCCAGGTGACCAAGTCTAAACTTAACATGACTTCTATGGAGAAGCCAACCCAATTCATGTATGAAATCCATTGCTCGGTTCTTGGTTTCTAATATTTCAGGCTCTGCCTGGATATCGTCAGCAGTCTCAGCTGCCTCAATCACATCCTCCAACATACAAATCTCTGAACACACTTCCTGCTCTGCAACTACAAATGGAAAGAAGTTGCTACTGAGACCAAGATCTTCAACCTGACAACAAAAATTTGATCACAAGAATCAGTAACAAGTTTCATCCATTCTCCATAACTGAAACAAATGGCTTTTGCAGCACGTTCAGTATTTCTTGGACCTTTTTCATCCCCATATAAACAAATGGCCAATGTAGGACCCAATATAAACATGAGCTATTGCTTGAGAGAAGCAAACTAAATACCATTTAATGTAATACATATCAAATCATTAGTCTGAGGAACTTAAGAACAGTAAATCTCTCCCTCATAGAATTCAAGATCTGTTACTAATCATGTTTTTCTTTTCAAGGAGTTTCATATAATTTAATATACCTCAATGAAACCTCGCCCAGTAACATTTGGTATAGAACAGGAGAATTTGAGGCACTGTAGCTCATCATGCTCAACAGTTGTATCAGCACCATCCATCAAGTCATCACAAGCTTCTTGTGCCAGATACTTCCCTTCTAGAGCACAGAGTAACCTGTCAAGATACTAAAATTTAGTATACCGCCCATTTATCTGAAACAGCATCTAAATGAGAACGTCTGCATCATCAGTAGGCTTATCAGAAACAAAATCAAGAGGCATTAACGAAAGATGAGGAATACCTTGTGGAATGAGGCAGGTTAAAGCCTTTCACAACAAACTGAGCTCTCTCAGAAGAAGAAACTGCAATTGGTTTGATGCTTGATATCCTGCTACTTTTATGGCTTTTAAGAGGTAAGGGTGCGTCTAATACAACTTGACCTGCAGGTCAGACATAAGAAATCAAAATGCTTCATCTTTCAGAAAATAACACACATCAGAAAAGAAAATAACAGAAGTACAGAACTGAACTGCTAAAGAAAAAAGAACTTAAATCCCACTAAACACATGTGTATATGTATGTATTATTAGTGTTTATATACGTGAAAACATAAGTGTCAGTGAGAGAGGTTAAGAGAACAAACCATTGTACATAAACGCAACAAAATGTTGCATCCTAGTGTATATCCATCCTGTTCTCCAGAAAGGATCATTGGCAGCATCTAGAAGCTTTTGCAAATTTGATCCCAGATGACAGCAGAGCTGCATACACACAAAACAAATAAGGAAGAGATGAAACAGAGACCTTCCTGATATTCAATTCAGCAATCATTCTGGCATCACAATGGAAGCATACCTCCTCCCACATGGATTTTTCAAGACGGAGGTAAATTGTCAAAACGATGCATCCTGGCCTTATATAGCTTTCAATCTCTGTAGGACTATGGGATAACCAGTCGATAATCTGCATAATCAAAGTAATCATAAATCTGTGCTATATATGCAATTACAAACCAACATACATTGAATAGCAGCCTAATCAAGGCACACAAGATTACCTGTGATCGCAGAACATATGGAAGTTCATTCGGGTCTTTTCCAAAAAGTTTAAAAACAATGCGGTCTGTGCGATTCTGCAGAAAAGGGAGAAGTTAATAGACATAATAGTCCAGACACTTTCACATACTAGCCTTTCAATCTAAAAAACAAACGATGTACACACACACGCATAAACACATAAATTAAAAGAGAACAGTGCATCTCCACTTTTATATCACAACATTAGGTATTCCATAACCAATCACTATGCCATCAATCTAACAATCAATAGATGAGACAAATGGAGAAGTCAAGAAACCCCTAGAGTGAATAAAGGATAAAAAGGTATCCTACAACAACAACAACAAAAACCGTTATGGGCCATGTAGTGATTATCAAACAACCAACAGTTGTAGTGAACACTTGCAATGTTTTACAAAGATGGAGACCAAATTATTGCTTCTCTCCCCTACCCACTAGTGTGTTTTGTGCAAGTCGCAGAGGGAGACTGAAGTTGTGTCTTTGTGGAAAAAGCTCTTTATGGATGCTGGAGTGCTGTGGGAGAATTCATCAGGGAAGATTGTTTTGCTGAGCCATAGACCTTCCGCTTCTGGCAAGAGAAGAAAGGTGAAGGTCCTTGGGGTTGTGGCGGGTTAGCTGTGAGATCTGGGTCATTTGGATGGAAAGAAATAAAAGAACCTTTGAAGTTTATAGTGGTAAAGAGGTGGAACTGCTATGGGAGAGAGTTAAGTTTTGGGCGTCTCTACAGGCTTCTAGTTCTGGGGAATTTATGAACTGTAGCTTATCTTCTATCTTATTAAATTGGAACACAACTGTAAATTCAGCCTAGACTGTTTGCCTATATTTCTATTAAGTGGACTTCTTGTCCACCTTTTGTAGTTTGTTTTTCTTGATCTTTCAATAAAAGCCGTTTCTTACACCACACAAAAAACAAAAAAAAAACAAAAGCACACACACACACACACACCAATCAAGAGGTTCAAAATCAGAGTTGAGTACACAAGGAAAGGGATAAATAAATGATGGAGGTCCTTCAACATAGGCTGATGAATGAGATAAAATTAGCATTAGAAGAATTATAACGAAGCGATTCAATTGAGAATGAGACGCATCCATATGGTCCTTCAACAAACGTCACATATGTAACACAGGCTTCCATTCATCCACCAAATGGAATTAAACCAATTATAACTAAGCAATTTAATAGAGAATGGGATAAAATTACAACAAGAATATACCTGAGACTCTCCACTAGAACTTGATGGGGACTGAGTAAAAGTTGAGTCTGAATTCCTACTGGTCTGAGGTGGGCTTGACTTGTGAGAGTCGTGGTGTATCCCTGGATTTATAGGGACGTGACAACTCCCTAGGTTCTCTAGATCATCATGTGAATCATCGTATGGACTATTTAAATCAATCTCAAGTAACTGGATCCTCCCATAATCTGGTGTAACTGCTTTGGTCAGAGCACTTTCTCTTGAGGGGAGTGGCTTGCTGCCCTGTAGACCTGAAAGAATTTGACTTCCAAGATCACCATCAACTGAAAATCCTCTCTTTTGCATATCTGATGCTGGTGATTTCAGGCACTGTCCTACAGGCCTTAGAGGTTCCTCAATAATAACGCAATCATCCATACTCGAGGCAGAAACAGAAGGCCTACTGGGTTCGTAGACATTGGAAACTGTGTCTGGCACCTGCTGTGCAGTCTTGACAGAAGACCCAGTGTTGGGTAAACCTTGAGATGCCTGAAGTAATGCAGATATGTTTCTCCCATCAACTGTACCAGCAAGACTTGCAAGGCTCTTCAACAGGTGAGATAGCAGATCCTGATCCTTAGCTTGATCAGAACTATTAGCTGCAATTTGAGAAGGCATAATATGTTGAGTAAGCTAATTTCAAACATGCCACACATAAGATGAGTAGAGATAACTGACAGAAGCATATTCTATCAAAAAAATAATTATAGTACCAGCAGTGAAATATAATTTATCTCAGAACTTATGCTAGAAATTAGAATTCAGTCAATTTGCTAAAATAGGTCCACTGTTTATACATCCAAGTTCAAAAAACGGCAATCAAAAGATTGAGGTATCACAATAACAGCAACAAGAGTATAGAAAACACCAACTCTTCCTATCCCTAAACAAAAAAAGGATATATGTGCGTATATATATATGTAGAATTTTTCTCAGGTGCGGATTTTCGTCCGTTCGCCACCGTACGGCGCCGGCGAGGGCGCGTCTCCACCCCAACAGACTCCAGCAGCTTCCCCGACCACTTTCCATCCCCCGGCGAGTCCGCCGAATTGCAGTTTTCCAGCCAGATCACCCAAAACTTCAAACAAGTCAATCTGGCCGGAAAACTGCAATTCGG
>NC_020494.1:15172089-15188127 GCF_000184155.1 Fragaria vesca subsp. vesca | reverse complement strand
AAAAAAAAAAATTTAACAGAAAAACAGTGATTTAACAGTTTTTTTTAACCAGAGGACCTTCTAGATGAGAAATCAAAACCTTGAGGACTATATAGATGAATTTTAAACCTTGAGGACTAAGTAGATGAGTTGTGTAAACCTTAAGGACTAAACAAAGGTTAATTCTTCAAACAAATATTAACACAAATGATCAGTGATTTTTTGAATATGGTTGAGAATCACAACGTTAGGTGATTAAGTCATTACAGGGATTCAATTAGACATATTACTCAAATGGGAACCAACTGAAGCAGTCTAACCAAACAATGAAGTTAAAAGACAAAAAAACTCTACCTGACTGACAAGCTCCATATATGACACGAGTTTCACTCCAGTTATAGATGGAAGGGAACACAAGTGTTCATCCACCCCTCCCACTACCTAGATTCATGGAAAGAAGCAAGGTGAAAAGGATCAGAAAACTAGTTACATGGATCAGTTAGTTTTGTTTAAATCCATAAGAAGATACCACTATAAGAGCTACAGATTGGATCTCGGAAAGGAAGCTCAGCAACTACAAGTATAATAGATACAAACTAAATGTGAGAGTCATTAAGTTATATATATATAGAATTTTTCTCAGGTGCGGACGTCCGCACCGTTTTACGGTGCGGATTTTCATCCGTTCGCCACCGTACGGCGCCGGTGAGGGCACGCCTCCACCCCAGCAGACTCCAGTAGCTTCCCAGACCACTTTCCATCCCCGGCAAGTCCGCCGAATTCCAGTTTTCCAGCCAGATCACCCAAGTTTGAAGTTTTGGGTGATCTGGCCGGAAAACTGGAATTCGGCGGACTTGCCGGGGATGGAAAGTGGTCTGGGAAGCTGCTGGAGTCGGCTGGGGTGGAGGCGCGAACTCGCGCGGCGCCATACGGACGAAAATCCTCACCGTAAAACAGTGCGGACGTCCGTAGCAGAGACGGACTGTGTGTGTGTATATATATATATATATATAGAAAAATAACTGTCTCATCAATGATTCCATTTATGGACGTGATAATTGGACACCCTTGCCTCCAGTTCAAGCATAGAAGTAATTTGGAGTACGAAGATACAAACGAGCAATTTCGAGTAAGAAGCCTGTAAAACTTTCGGCTACTTGACCTCCTAAAACCTCTTAATGAATAGCATCACGAATGAGAAGGCTAATTATATTATGTATGATACAGAAAGTTCAGCCCCTTGACATCAAAGGATCATATGAATAAGAATCTGGACTAAGAAATTTTGCAATTAGTTCAAACTTACCCCACCCCCCACACAGAAAAGGTCATAGATTTAGGGGTTCCCATGCCCAGGGAAATTAGGTTCAAACGTGGCAATAAGTGACACTCAGATAACTAAAAGCAATTGCCCCAGTCCCGAAGACTCAACTTCAAGAGTAGGAGTAATCTGGAATAAGAAATTTGCAATCTTCAACTTTAAGGTATACCCATACATTCAACTCAAAAAGGTTGCATAATTTATTCTCATGCTCAGGCAACGCAACTCAAGTGTTACATCAAATTAACCTCAGAGAAACTATTAGCTCATCTATTGTACAGACTTAAGTAGTTAATGGACTCCATGAACTGATTTACCAGTTCCTCCCCATAGCTGCTAAGGGGACTTTGCAGAGTTATAAAAATAAAAATTTGATTAAAAAAGCCACTTTCCAACAATCCTAAATGATATATCACACATAATGACTGAACATAAGAGCAGAGCATATGTTTATCGACATTTGGCACAAGATCAATCAATCATATGACCACTAAACATCAATTTGAATGCCTCAGTAAAGCAACAAACAATCGTGTAGATATGAAAAAGACTTACAGTTCATATTCGACAGGATTCTCAGCAAACTAATTAATAGATAACTGCTTCCAATTTCATCACTCAAGGAGCCTGCATTAACAGCTGTATCAGGAAGTGTTTTTCTTCTCCTCTTATTATGGCCAGCCAAACGCCTACGACAGCTTCTCTTCCCTTCATCAAACTCTTTAAGAACATGAAACCTGCCCATGAGGATAAATACTTTACAACTAAATCAACAAAAAATGACAAAAAGTTTCAGAAAAGTTCAACTATGCCTAAAGACAGTATGGTTAAGTAAACTAAAACACCACAACCTGAATTACAAAAACTTGGATATGTTTCCACAAAACAATAATAACCATAAAATGAACTGACCTGCTACACTGTTGACAGAACCGCTGCATAACATTTCCAACCAGTGCTTCACTCGCCTTAGAATGCATGACACAGACCTTATGCCGTCGGTGGTAATCCTTGGCATTGCTGAGATCAGCCCTACAGTCCTCCACCTGACAAGCTGCGCGATTTGAATTCCCAGCTATCTTTGTCTTCTTCCCAGCATTCCCCTCTCCTTCAACAATAGGATAAGCCTGCCCTCCAAGGTTAAGATTAAGTGACCTAGCTTCATCATTCAACTGTCCATTCTCCACAGCGCCACCGCGCCTCCTCTTCTCCACTTCTCTCTTACCCTTCTCGTTCCCCCCAGGACTAACATCATCCGAACCCGAAGAACAACTGTTAGACAAGCCAGCATTGGAAGGAGTCCCCGGAGCAGCCGGAAACAACTGCCTACTCCTACAATCAGACAGCACAGAATTCAAAGGACTAGCAGCAAAAAGATCACCATCCCATTTCCAATCATTCAAATCCCACTCCAAACTCCTCTTCCCAACTCCCCTCATCTCCGTCGCCACCGGGCCATAAAAACCTCTACCTTTGGCTCCAAAAGCCTCCATAGATCAAATTTCCACAATCCCAATTAGCACAAACTCCACCACACACAAATCAACCCAATTTCAGCTAATTCAGATCAATAAAACTTCAGACTTTCAACAAAACAGATCAAACTGGTAGCAACTGCTGTCTCTCTAGGGACCCAATTAATCCAAAACACAGTGCATCTGTACCCATGAAGCTAAAACAGTAGCTGCCCAGATTCTAAAACCCCATGAATTACAGAACTAACACCTCAGAAACCACTAAGGGCCCAATTCAGGATCCCTCAAAATCATGAACATAATTAAAGTTTGAAACTTTATGTACAGAAATGGAAAAAGGTTGAAACTTGAGAGAGAAACTTGCCGGTGGAGTGAATACTGAGAGCTGGGGAAGATCGCCGGAGGAGAAAGAGAGAGAGAATATAGAAGAGAAACAGAAGCACATGAAAATTAGGAAAAGACTGCGTAAATGCGGTTTCAGTGGAGAGAGTTGTTGATGATGATGATGATGATGGGCGTGAGGAATTGACGTTTTTGTCCTTGGGATCATTAACCCACCACCGAAATCAGTGCCAAAAAGTACATGCAGAGACTGGAAAGGGAAATGAGTGGAACTACTGCTCTTAATAATTGCGTCTCAAAAAAATTAGCTTTTTTGCTATCCTTAAATAATAATAGCAAAAAAATTAATTGCAAAGGAAGCTGCATTTTTATGAATAACAATTGAAAATCATGAAGGGAAAATTTTATGATCTTCTTAAAGGACTTGAGAGTGAGGTGTTGGTTGTTGTTGTTAAAATTATCTGAATAATTTTATCATTCCAACTTTTAAAGTGTAAATAACTGTTTTGAATTTATCCATAACGTATCTAGTGACTGAAGCTAATTCAATGGTTAGTTATGATAATGATTTCTCAGAATATTGATTGACACTTCAAATTTAAGGTTTGTTGAACATGACATTGGCTAAGCCATACAAGTTGGACTGAACTTGATGCCTTTGAAGCAAAACACATGGCGGTGTCAATGATTATAGTGCAAGAACGGTATACATTAAAATCTGGTGAGCAAGAAGTTCATGTTACTTTCATAAGCTCAGATTTACATATAAAACTTCGGGTAAAAAAAAGGGGCTAAATTCATGTCTGTTCATCTGTCGATACTCCTATTTACTATCAGCTTTCTCTATATACTTCACAATTTCACATGAACTATAATTGATACAGACACTGCAGTTTCCTTTGAAATCTAGACCAATATAGGCTTATAGAATCGAGAGAAATGAGCTAGGAGCCAGAGTCACCGAGAATGAATATAGGGCACTAGCTTAGCTTGGACCATACTTCAAGAGTTCCCACCTGAAGGGCTGGAACACAAAAACAACTTCCGGCGAGCTCTTAAATAGCAAGGCCACACAAACACAGACAGCAGCAATGGCCAACATTGACAGCATTGCTGGCCTGTACAACAGTGACCTTGTGCTTCCTCCATATGCCAGTTTCTGGCAGCATAACTTGCAGTCTCCCTGTATTTCTTTCATTGCAATCTTTTCGGTGTGGAAGCTGGATATTTTTGATGATTTATGCCCGTCTATTTGTTTCTGCTTGGTGTTCTTGTCTAAAATCGTGCCAGGGATGTCAAGCACCACATGGCCGCTTTCTGCTTTGCTGATTTTTCTCTGGACAATATGTAGATATGAGTAGCGGCCCCGTAGGCATGCATAATCATATGGTGTCAATCCTGTGCTGTCTCGGGCAGTTTTCCAAGCTTTAATTCCCACCTGAGGCACATCAACATAAGAATTGATTATCTAACAAAATACAATTTCATATTGTGGGATTTCCTCCACTTTTCTGGACTGGAAGGCTGCAATGGTTTAGTTTTAATGTTTTTGGCCTAGGGATTATCTTGAGCAAAAGGTGGATAGTTTTACATGCAAATTACCAATTAAAAGCCATGTATAAGAAGAAATTACCTTTCCAGGATCATTAGTTAAGGCATCCAAAACGTACTCACAGCCATCTGTACTGGCTGCAACATGAAGAGGAGTCAACCCCATGGGACCGACTACATCCGGTTTAAATAAGAACCTGTTGATGTTCCTGTCAACTTGTTGCTTCTCCTCCAATTCTGCTTTATCTAAACCTTTATCTGGGACAAATCTTAACAAGAATTCCACCATAGGCTTGCAATTTCTTTGCACAGCTCTATGGAGGAGGCCCATATCCAATAACGCAAGCTCAATGGAAAGATGCTCTCCAGCGTCAACAGTACCCTCATACAGAATGCCTAAGAGTTTCTTCACTACAGCACACCAATCACGTTCCATGGAGAACTCCATAAGTAATCTAAACCGTTGAAAAGAAAATAGATCTAGTTTCGGATCTGTCTGACCAAGTCTAAATTTAACTCGACTTTTATGAAGGAGCCAACCCAATTCATGTATGAAGTCCATGGCCTGGTTCTTGGCTTCCATTATTTCGGGATCTGTCTGCAAGTCATTGGCAAAATCGGCAACTTCTATTGCAGCCTCCAGCATGCAAATCTCTGAGCATACTTCCTGCTCTGCAACTATGAATGGAAAGAAGCTGCTACTGAGACCATGATCTTCAACCTGATATCAAAATTTGATTATAAGAACCAGACTACAGATTTCATGAATTTTTGAATTACTAAACCAAATGGTTTATGAAGAGCATTCTTCTATTAATGCACTCTCTTTCTCCTTTGAAGCCTTCTGATACTTCTCCTCTAGCCTTTTTTTATTGGAATTCCAACTTCGGTGACAGATTCTTTTCAGACTTCATTTGACTGCCCCAGTTTCTAATGCACTTTGATTATTTTAAATGGAAATGCTTTCATGACAAAAAATTTGGACATACTTTGCAAATAACGGATGGTTTCAAGAAGTTTACAAAGAGAGAAGGGCAAGGGAATTGCAGAGAGATCCAAATATCCTTGCTGGGTCAATAGTAGCAATAATGAAAAAAAAAAGATTTGTGCTTCATAACCAAGGTCCAGTTGCTCTGAAAGTCCTGGAACTTCCACAAAATCAAGAGCAATTTTAAAGTAGCCGAAGGCAATTTCTGTAAAAATTATGTGACTGTCCAGAGTGAACTTCACAGTAGTAATGGCCTATGTAGGACTATATATCAACAGAAGTTGTTCATGCAAGAAGTGATGGCTGGCATACAATGTACTATAGGCCGCAAGATCAGTACGCTGAAGAAGTTAAAGGCCATGTCACTGCTAGAACTATATGTATTTTTCAGTCATAGTGCTCGATTCACAGAATTTCATATAATGATAAAAATATAATAAATAAGACATGGCCGCACCTCAATGAATCCTCGGCCAGTAACATCTGGGATAGAGCAAGAGAATCTGAGGCACTGTAGCTCATCATGCTCACTAGTTGTATCAGTACCTTCCATCAAATCATGACAAGTTTCTTGGGCCAAATACTTCCCTTCTAGAGCACAGAGTAACCTGACAAAATCTAGAATTTAGTATTGCCTACTGGTGCTGAATTGCTAATAGGTATTAATTCTGAACAACTTTTAATACAAGAGAGATCTGCAAAGTAAAGAGGTATTATTGAAACAGTGAAACGTGAAGAATACCTTGTAGTGGAACTAGAAAGATTAAAACCTTTCACTACAAATTCAGCTCCCTCAGATAAAGAAACAGCAATTGGTTTGATGCATGAGATCCTGCATGTTTTATGGCTTCTTAAAGGTAAGGGTGTGTCTAAGACAACCTGACCTGCAAGACAGAAATAACTAATCAAAATGCCTTCTCTATCAGAGGACTAGTGTTTTGTGACTTTTGTCAATGCTACATGGATTAACCAAGAAATAACTGATTACCTAAATAACGCAAGATTCTGTACACACAGTTGACAAATATGCTTATACAAACTATAAATGTTGATGAGATAGAGAATGAGAGAGAACAAACCATTGTACACAAATGCTACAACATGTTGCACCCTAGTATACACCCATCCTGTTCTCCATAAAGGATCACTGGAAGCATCTAGAAGTTTTACCAAACTGGATCCCAGATGATAGCAGAGCTGTGAAAAAAAACACGGAACAATCAAGGAGATGAAAGGGAGATCTTGACAATACAAAGATGAGCTTCAATATCTGGCATGAGCAGAAGTATACCTCTTCCCATGTGGATTTTTCTAGACGGAGGTAAATTGTCAAAATTATACAGCCTGGCCTTATGTAGCTCTCAATGTCTGTAGGAGTGCTGGATAGCCAGCCGAGGATCTGGATAGGCAAAACAATTTATAAAATCATACAGTCAGTGGAATGAAACACTAAATTACACTAAAAAAAAGAAGCAACGTCAGGAACAAAATTACCTGTGATCGCAGACCAAATGGAAGATCACTCGGGTCTTTTCCGAATAGTTTAAAAACAATCCGATCCGTGCAACTCTGATATTTGGCATAAAAAGAGTGGTAAGACATATGATACTCGAACACATTTTACATCCACATCTTTCACATTAAATAGAAAACAAAAACACATACTCCTTAACTTCTGTAACCATTTATGACTTTTAACTTACAAGTCTATTAATTCAAGCACATAAATACACAGGAGTTTAGATATAAACACCCCTTTATGTTTAATAAAGGAGAACATCCCATCTCAACTTTTACGTCAAAATTTTGTATTTTTATGATGCCATGACGGAGTACTTCATCTTGCCATCATTTGACATCAGTTGTTAAGAAAGATTATGTACAGGTTCAGAACCTCAAGCACTGCATTTTACTAAACATACAGGCCTGCCAATGATGAATAATAATAAAGTACAATAAGTGTACACTCATAAAGGAAACACCAAATTATTGCGGTCATTCACTAGAATTCAGTGAACAAAGAGACACATAACTGGAGCAATGGACTCGGCAGCATACAAGGCAAATTTATAGGAAATGAAATGCAATTACAACAAGTACATACCTGAGCTTCTCCACTAGAACTTGATGGTGACTGAGTAGCAGTTGAGTCTGAATTCCCACTTGTCTGAGGTGGGCTTGACTTTTGAGAATCATGCTGTATTGAAAAGGGATCTCCATGAGACTCGCTCCCTGGATTTACAGGGAAATGAGAACGCCCTAGGTTCTCTAAATACTCCTGTGAATCGTCATATGTATTATTTAAATCGATCTCATTTAACTGGATCCTCCCATACTCCTGTGCAACTGGTTTAGATGGAAGACTGTATCTTGAGGAAAATGACTTGGTGGTCTGTACACCAGAAAGAGCTTGACTTCCAAGATCACCTCCAGCTGGAGATATCATGTTCAGTAACTTATCTGATGCAGGTCCTGTCGGACACTGTCCTGTAGGTCTCAAATGACCATCAAGATTAATACAATCATCCATCTTAGAGGTTGAAACAGATGGCCTACCGGGCTCGCTACCATTGAAGTCCAAATGTGGCACCTTCTGAACAGTCTGAACAGACGCCCCACCATTAAGTAAAACTTGAGATCCCTGCAGCAATGCAGATACGTTCCTTCCATCAGTAGTACCATTATTATTGTCTAGGTTCTTCAACAGATGAGAAAGCAGATCCTGATCCTTTGTTTGATCAGAGCTATTAGCTGCATTTTGTAAATATCATCAAATCAAATTAGTCTTAATAATGATGTTGCAAAAATGATAGAAAAGAAACAGAAGGATGGCCCAACATAAAAGACACCCTTTATGCATGCTAATATACGAATGTGCAACAATAAAAGGACTTACATTGCATATTGGAGAGTATTCTCAGCAAAGTAACCAATATATAACTGCTTCCTCTTTCATCATTCATGGAGCCTCCATTAACAACAGTGTCAGGATGTGTTTTTCTTCTCCTCCTATTATGGCCAGCCAAACGTTTACGACAACTTCTCTTCCCTTCATCAAACTCTTGAAGAACATGAAACCTGCACATGAGTATCTCACAGTGATGAACAGGTATATGCCCAAATCTCTGTATATCATATTTCTAAACTTTGTATATCATAATGAGGAACTTAAACAACCAAACTCTATTCCTGGAGCTCAATCACTAAGGCCACACTTCTGTATGTATATCATTTTTCTAAAAGGAATCCCTATAAGGAACACACAATTGATGTGGATGGATATTTTTTTTCCACCAAAGAAGAATCACCATAAATGGAAGAGACTAGAGACTAACCTGCTACACTGTTGACAAAACCGCTGCAAAATATTCCCCACCATAGCTCTGGTTGCCCTGGCATGCATATGACAGACCTTATGCCGTCGGTGGTAATCCTTGGCATGGCTAAGATCAGCCTTGCAGTCCTCCACCTGGCAAACTGCACGGTTGGAAGTAGTCCCAACAATCTTTGTCTTCATCTTCTTCCCAGTCTTAACATCCTCTTCCAAAATTGGGTAAACTTGCCCACCAAGCTTGAGATTAAGAGACCCAGCTTCATCATCAACCTCTTCGTTTTCTACAATCACACCCCTTCTCCTCTTCTCCAATTCTCTTTTACCTTTCTCATTCCCCAGACCAATCTCATCCGAACCAGAAGAACTACTGTTAGACCAACCAGCATTGGATGGAGTCTCCGGCCCAATCGGAAACAACTGCCTACTCCTACAATCAGAGGGCACAGAATTCAAAGGAGTGGCAGTAAAAACATGGCCATCCCATCTCCAATCATTCAAATCCCACTCCAAACTCCTCTTCCCAACTGCCTCCATATCCGGCACCACAGGACCATACAAACTCCGAGGCTTGCCTCCAAAAGCCTCCATAAATCACAACTCCCCTCAAAACCCACAAACTCTCCAACACCTATACTCAAACTCCACCAAATAAAACTATCCCCAATTGAACAACAACCACCCCCAGCTCACTAAAACTCAATCAAACTCACTCAACAACACAACCCCACAAAGTTTCTGATAACTTCCACCCCAGAAATCCATTGAAGCCAAACCAAATCAATCAATTTCTCCACATGAACAAACCCACAAAGCCCTTGACTCCATCACAACCAAAGATTCCAACTTTACATAAAACCCAACACCAAAGATCAAAACTTTTCAGCAGAAATGAAACCAATAAGACAAAGAGAAAAGAACCCACTTGCCGGAAGAGTGTACCACACGGCCACGAGTGTCAGAGAGGTGAGATCGCCGGCAGAGAGAATATAGGGTCCTCGAGGCAAAACAGAAGCACATGAATATTAGGAAAAGGTCAGGAGAGACCCTCTCTCTATAATGTGGAGATAGAGAGAAGTGTATCAGCTTCTTTTCATTAATAACAAATTCTATGACACAGGGAATCTAACGCCTTCCCATAACTGCAGTAAAAGAAATCAACTTTGTACTTCACAAACAATAAAAGCAGTCTCTTTCATCCTTTATGGCATCTCTCTCTGTACCTCAGAGGTAGCTATATCTATAGGCTGTAGCTCAACCTTTCTGACTTCAGTTGTGTTGGGGTAAGATTGCTTTAACTAGTTACGGCGGCGTGCAAATGCCACTGACTTTGATTTACTGCGAGTCTTTGTTTTGGACTTGGTTTTTAGTTTTTTCTGGTAACAGCCTCCCCTGCGCAAACCTTTCTTCTTCTTTTTTGTCTGCAAGCATGATATAAAAATAAAACACTAACTGACATCTTGAAAGAGACAAAAGTATTACTGAGAAAGACATAGGACTTGCTTTGTTTTTATAAAGGGTTTTAAACTGCATTCAACTATGAGGTTCTCTCTCTTGTTCATGTGTAGGAAGATTATTACAATGGTTAACCTCACAGGGTAACAGTAAAACAAAATTGTACTACCGTGTACATTGATGGTCATGGACTCATGTAGTAATGGTAGAAGAACTTTTACCGCACAAACTACTCCGAGCCATATTGTTTTACTAGAAGGATTATTAAAATTATACATTTAACAAAGATGTTCGACTTTACTTCAGTAGTTCATGTTCTCGTGTGGTGAATCCTAATTTGTCAAGAAATTTTAGAATTTTGCCGCAAGTTGCTACCGGAGGCACCAAGATAGAAAAGGGAATCGGCGACAACCCAAAGTTGTCATACGACTGATTATTGATGCACAGTAGTGCTACTGTAACTGTGCTAGCTTGGCAACTTGGTGGACTCGACCGAAAATAATTGAGTTTGATCAACTTTTGTATAGGACAAAGGAAGATGATCGAGATCGAGATCGACAAGAACGTATAGTAGCTTAGTACAGTGGGGTTCTTCTCCTTCTGCTCGATCTAGACCTGTGTACGTAGCTATAGTATTGAGCTAACTTCACCTCAAGTTCTTAGAAATTGAATTGGTGTTTAGTCCTCGACAAGGGTTTGGAAACCCTCCATCTTTTGGAATTTGGACCACGTTAATTTACCACATAGGTACTCTTTTTCTTTCGTTTGGAAAGCCACCATGTGATAGGCACTTCTCAACCAAACCAGTACGAGAGGTGATGAACTCATGTCTGTGAATTATATCCGTATACGTTCCCTTTCAAGTACTGATTCGAAGTTTTACTTCTACCTAACAGCGCTGGATTTTGATACGGCCTTACTTCTACCTAGCAGTTTCCCCCAAACAAAGGTACATTGTGATTCTGATGCGCACCAAGATAACTATTCCTCTCAACTTAAACTCTTGTCTCTTCTAAACTGAGAGACCCTCCATTGAAACCTCTTCTAAATTGAGAGACCCCCCATTGAATCAAGAAGGCCATTAGGTCAGATGAGGCTACTATTGTGTTGAACAGTAAGCAGGTTGGCTTTTTGCAATTAAGAGATTGTTCACCCTGTATCTTGTATTTATTTGGAAGATGAAGATAGCAGATAACCAATTAACCAGACAATGAGGTTTAGGGTGAAGGAGTAGTAGTGCTATAAAAATGTGCAGTGCAGGCATGTGATTAGAACTTGGGTTTAGAAAACCAATAGAAGAAGAGAAGAAGACCAAAACATGGTCTCATGGATTCTCACTCAAGGATGATGATGATATTCAAGATCAGAAACCCTTGCTGTCTATGATGTGAGAATCCAAATGATAACTTGTGCATATGAGGATGGATGGATGCTGGTCCCAGAAATGAGACCAATTGGTTGGCAGCTCATGTGCATGTTATGGAGGATATTGGAGCTTCTTACCCAAGTGTGGACCAAATGTTGGTGCTTGTCATCCAATTGATGATACTTCATAAGTCTTTTGAAACAAGATTTCAAGCAATTCCTTTCTTCCTTTCATCAGTCCTGTTTTTGCTGTATATTTTTACACTATGAACCTTCATTTTCTATGCAATACTTGGAATTTTTTCCCTTAAATATTGAATTGGAATTATGATGTTACTCGTCAAATAGACGACCACGTTGAATCAAAAATTAGCTTGAATAAGACACCCCAACAACAATATTAGAAAAATGACAAATAATGATGGGTGAAACATTTTCTTGCAAAGCTAGCGGTTCAACTCGTTGAAGATGAAATTAGATAAAGTAGTAAAACTGGACTAAAAGAAAAAAAGAACATATCTATTTTATGTTCCGATCTTTCTACTTTGCAAAAAATTGGTGAAATTTCCCAACAAGAAAATGAGAGTAGGAGGAAGATATACTTGTTTTATATCTAGAGCTCCATATATGAATTTGTGAATTGTTCTTGAGTTATTGTAGGATCAACTTTACACAATAATCTCAATAACATAAAACAATAAAATTGATTCAAATATGGAAGCAAAATGTCCATGAAGAAGATTATTGACATTGTTCTTTTTAAAATGAGTCAAATTCCTTTGTGTGTGGGTGAGGGTCCAAAGAAGAACCTGCTATGTCCCCATAACCTATTAGGAATCCAAACCTCTTCTATTTAAAATGAAAATTTCCATCAAGCTTCAAATGTTGGTTATACTTTAATTAAGAAATGCTCAATACTTCACATGGGCCAAGATATACAGTATTTGGAAAATATTTAGCTTCAATTATTTTGTTCTGGAGAATTTTTTTATCATCACACATTACAATATGTATATCAACGGTTCACGATTATCTACAGACAATTAATTAAATAGAAATTCGTCTATGTAAAATGGACTAGACAAAGATTGAAACTGACTTTACTTAATTAACGGATGATATTCTTTGGTTTTAAACTCATTTTGAACATGCATATATTCCACGATTCTTCTGCAGAAAAGAAATGAGTCTCTAAAACGAGTGCTTTTTCAACTTCTTCTTATCAATGAGCTTAAGGGTATATGCTTCATATCTAGGACATGGAAAGAGATGGTGCTACTCATAGAAAGTGATTGCATTATTTTCAAGAATGTTAACACCGACACTACATGCCCAACAAATAGACAGAATTTCGTCCCAAATCTTTGAGAGAAAAAAATATACATATTTTTTTCATGTGCCCTACATTTATGCTCTAATTATTAATCTAATTTTGCTTCATATTCAATTGGAAAATTCATAAAATAATTCTCAAATGTTTTTTTTGGTCAAGATGAACTGAATTTTGGGCTCAATGAGAGTTCAATGGTTTTGGATCCATGCATTGACTCGTGGACCCCAACTGTTCGATATTCCAGAAGCAAAGACGTTGCCTTATTTGGCAACTTGCGAAACTCGGAAGGGCAGATCTGTCATTTCTGCTATAGCTTAGCATTACGTTCTGGGCTCCATCTTGACCGTTATGGGTAACGACGTAACGTCTCGTCGTCTCCACCGCAATTTTCCTTTTCTTTTTTGCTTTTCTGTATTTAGAAAAGAAAATCCGGAATATTTCAAAAAAAAATCCGGAAAAGGGTCATTATTTTTTAAAGTTTAATATAATAAAAACTAAAAACTATATTAAAAAAAAAATGAGAGAAGCCGTCGTCGTGGAAAACTATTCGCAACGGAAAGTGTTTATTTTTTGAGGTGAGGATATGAGGAGGGCATCTTCTATATCAACATCACACAATCATTTTCATGTTTTGGAAATAATTTAAGGATTTCAGCTCTGATGTTGCATTTTTATAGTCCAAGATGTTAGAAAAGGTGCTTTCAGTCTTCTTCCTTTTTTCTGTTAGAATTTAGAACAATGAACTAGTTCTTACTTCTTAGTTGTTAGCAAAGACTTGGTCCAAGTTATAGAGCAGATGTCAAAGGTTGAATAAAATATTCATGTATCACAATATCCCAAGTTCCAGAAGAAGTTGCAGAAGAAGTCTCCAAACTCATTAGTTCTGCAACCCAAGGCCCAGATCGTAGCCCAACACACTAAACTTTTACTCCTTTGGGTCCAGTCCACCTCTCATTCTCAGGCTAAATAGTTTTTGCCGGCGACCATTTCGTTGAGGACCTTCTCATTAATGGTTTATTATACCCATTTTTCAATTATATTTTGTTATCTCAACCGTTTAGTTTTTAGGTCTATATCAGAAGATCACGTCTACAAATTTTTGACAAAATTGGTGATCGTTAAATAATCGAACTAAATCAAATCAATAGACGATCCAAATATGTCAAACAAAAATCGTTCAAGTTTATAATCGGTAAATCACATTTATGAATTTCTTAACGATTTTCCATTTGGATGAAAATTTGTAGAGATGATCTAATCATACATATCTACAAGTTACACGGTCGAGATATGAATATGCGATCGAAAAGGGGGTGAAACAAAAAAGTCTTCAACTAGTCCTCGTTAGAATCACTCCCAGTTTTTGCCATATATATATTTTTTCCTTTAAGATACTTCAAAACCTCATCCACTCTTGTGATGAGAAGAATATTGGACCAGGTTTGGTGTTTTTTTATTTTTTTCCAGAATTATGAAGATCACGTTTCATTCAACTCAAGCCAGAGTACTTTATTAGTTTACTCCCCCCTGAGCTTCACTCAATAGGTGAGTTGTATTACGTTTTAGCGGTGTCTCTATCTGACGGCCTTGGAAGGGCGGGTCACTGTGTAATATGGCTTGTGTTTATTGAATAAAATCGTATGATCTCCTTTCATTCAATAAAAAAAAGACACGGTATTCTATGGTCAATTTTAAGACAAAGTTTTTGATGTGGTATACTAGCACAACTCATTTACAGTTTAGTGCTCACTTATTCGAACACAATTTTAGATCATTCAAACTAGGTTCTTTCGGTTCAACGGAGTCAGATCATGTCGCTCAGTTGTGAAATAAAAATGATATAAAGAGACAAATTTTGTAAAAAAACAAAAGTTTAATATGTTGAAATGTCTTGAACTTGTTGTGAATATATTTACATTGCTTTTGAGTCCCTATATTCTTAGGAGGACCATGACAGGGCTCATAACTAAATAACTAGTTGAAAAAAGAGAGATAAAAGTTCAGTTCCATTCTACCATTGTCATCTATGAAATGTTAAGAGTGGTACAAAAGTTAGAGCATGGTGAAAAGAAATTCACTTTAAAATTGTTCTTATCTTTAACCTGCACAACAGTGAAGTGAGATCACAAATTCAAGGATCAAAGTTTTGATACAAGACAAGACTGGAAGAACCAAAAACCCGAGACATCCGTGCATGAGCAGTAAGCAGGGTAATATTCTCATCAGAAAATTATTTGAATACACACTTGGGATAAACAAGAGGTGCAAATAAAAATGTAAAGCAGAGTTGCAAACAAAGGACATGAAGACTTCGTATCCGAAAAAAAAGGACATGAAGACTTGAAGAGGGTTTGTTGGCTCTGGAATGATCATAGATGCAAAATCATGAGAGAAAAGAGAATTAACTCAATTAATGTCACATCCCGACCCTTATATTTTTACCTTATTTACTAGCGTGATTATAATAAGAATTTTACCGTCTCGATCATTGAGTAAATAGTTTAATTGGTCCCTAGAGGGGTTTCGGGGACGATTATGTGCGGAGGATTATTCGTATGAGGAAAATACGACTACGGTAAAAATAGTAAATTTTAGCTAGTAAAAGGTAATTTTTATTCGGGTATTATTTTTCGGGGTGTTGAATTTTGGATTAAAAGGAGAGTTGGGTCGGCTGGGCCGAGCCCAACCCATTTCTTCTTCCTTTCTCTCTCTCTTCCTCCCGATTTTTCTTCTCTTCCCACCCGAGTTTTTTCTCTCTACACCCAGCAGACTTCCGGCCGTCCTCCCGCCGCCGTCCGGCCACCAGCTGCCGCCGCTCCAGCCCAGATCGGACCCCCCGTCACCTCCTCTCCCTCCCCGGCCTAGCCCCGAGCCTCTAACCCGCCGGAGAGGAGAAAA